>NC_044993.1:27069419-27370419 GCF_008728515.1 Papio anubis | reverse complement strand
TGGTAACATTGGGCAAGGTGAAGTGTTGACAGAAACAAAGAATAACAAAACGTAAAAACAAGGCAATTGTGTTAGGTTGAAAATGGTTCCCCAAAAGATATCCATGTCCTAGTGCCTGGAACCTGTGAATGCTATCAGAGTCTTTGTAAGTGTAATTAAGTTAAAGAACTTTAAGTGAAGAGATTATCCTGGATTACAGGGTGAGCCTTAACTTTAATCACAAATATTGTTATAAAAATGAGGCAGAAGGATATTTGATATATGTACAGAGGAGACAGAGTAGACAGGGAATTGAAAGTGCTAACCTTGAAGATGAAGGTGAAGCAACCACAACCAAAGAAATGTCAGCAGCCACTAGAACCCGAAAGAGGCAAGAAATGGATTTTCCCCAAGAGGCTCCAGGTGGAGTGTGCAGCCTGGGCCCTGCCACACCTTGATATTGGCCCAGTGATGTTAATTTCATACTTCCGGCATCCAGATCTCCAGAGAACAATGTGCGTTATTTTAAAACACAAGGTTGTGGTATTTTGTTAGAGCAGCCTCAGAATATTAATACAATAATATGACCTAACCTGTGTTAGATAGATGTCCTTTTAATAAGAACACAGAAAACACACTGAGTTCATTGGTGATTGGCTAGAGGTGTGTGACTCTGATAGTTGACACATTTGTGAGCATTCTTTTCTTTAACTTTAAAATGGTGGTGATGTAGTACCTTTTCCTACTTTCAGCCATGAGGGATAACTAGTTTTACATTCTCACCTTAGAAACTAGAAAACTTCAAATATACATATTTTACAATATAATGTATTAATAGAAAACTTGAAGTATAGTAAAGCCAACACATTAGTAGACAATTCTCATTGAAAAGATAATTTATTACATTTTCCAAAAGTAGGGGGTTTGCCTATTTTTTTTTTAATTTTACTTTAAATTCTGGGATACATGTGCAGAAAGTGCAGGTTTGTTGCATAGGTATACATGTGCCATGGTGGTTTGCTGCACCGATCAACCCATCATCTAGGTTTTAAGCCCTACATGCATTAGGTATTTGTCCTAACGCTCTCCCTCACCTTGCCCCTCAATGCCCGACAGGCTCCTGTGTGTGATGTTCCCCTCCCTGTGTCCATGTTTTCTCATTGTTCAACTCCCACTTGTAAGTGAGAACATGTGGTGTTTGGTTTTCTCTTCTGGTGTTAGTTTGCTGAGAATGATGGCTTCCAGCTTCAAAAAGCAGGGGTTACGATCCTAGTCTCTGATAAAACAGGCTTTAAACCAACAAAGATCAAAAAAAGACAAAGAGGGCATTACATAATGGTAAAGGGATCAATGCAACAAGAAGAGCTAACTATCTTAAATATATATGCACCCAATACAGGAGCACCCAGATTCATAAAACAAGTTCTTAGAGACCTACAAAGAGACTTAGACTCCACACAATAATAGTGGGAGACGTTAACACCCTACTGTCAATATTAGACAGATTAACGAGACAGAAAATTTACGAGGATATTCAGGACTTGAACTCAGCTCTGGACCAAGCAGACCTAATAGACATATACAGAACTCTCCACCCCAAATCAACAGAATATACATTCTTCTCAGCACCACATAGCACTTATTCTAAAATTGACTACATAATTGGCAGTAAAACACTCCTCAGCAAATGCAAAAGAACAGAAATCATAACAGTATCTCAGACCACAGTGCAATCAAATTAGAACTCAGGATTAAGAAACTCAAAGCTGAACAACTACATGGAAATTTAATAACCTACTCCTGAAAGACGACTGGGTAAATAATGAAATTAAGTGCTTCACTATTATAGAAGGAGGCACATGAGGAAGCAGTGGAGTCCACTCAGGGGCAGAGGGAGAGCGAGGAACTGCAGGCAAGGGCCTTTTTGTGGTTTCTGCAGGAAGGCGTGAGCCAGGTGAGGTAAGCAGGCTTAGGATTAGCCATTTTGAATAATTACAATGATCTCTCAGGCACAGGGACTGTCACTAGGTTTCTGGTACCTGGCCCTGGGTGACTAGGGCAGGTAGATAATACCAGAGAATGAAAGCTGGACCTAGAAGGTAGTCGGAGTGTGGTCTATGGATTGGTTAGTTTGTATTTCAGAAGCTTGTCCCCTAGTAAGAGAATCTTCTCAAGAGGGTAAGGAGTGACAAGGGGTGCAGGAGGTCAAGGCAGGGTAACTCAGGCATACTATCAGGTTGTCGATAACAAGGCATGCCCAGCATATGCATGTAAGGCAAATGTTAAAGCATCAGATTTACAGAAACTAGAAACATAGTTAATACAACATGGAACAAAGATTTTTAGACACTGTATAACACATGGCATTGGACAATGATCACTCAGAGAAGAGAAACAAAAAAGATAACCCCTACAGTTGCCCCAGCTTAAGTCCAAAGGGGAGTTTATAGGTCAAAGGACAGCGATGGTAAACGTGATCTAAGTTAAGAGCCTTCATTGAGTTGAGGATGCAGAGATGAGTGCTGTGGGAAGGCAAAATATGGACTACGAGGGCCCTGACCAGAATGAAAGCTCATGAGACCCATGAGAAGGGAGCCGAGGAGGTTTTGGCTGAGTATTCATCTTCACATGCTTGTGAGTAAACCCTGAGCTATACTCAAGTAGGTTTTTACACTACCTACCAAGTGGCACAATAATGGCTGAGGGAAAACTGTTTTGTGTTCAGATATATCTTACGAAGCCTAGAGAAACCATTAAAATTAACAAAATGGTTAATAGCTAAAAAGCCACTAGCAGAGATAAAACAGAATTTAAAAGATTCTGTTTGCATTGATCCAAAGAAGGAAGAGAAACAGTCTCTTAATTTTCTTTCTTTTGGAAAGAAAAAAAGGAAAGAGAACAAGTTTAAAAAAAATTGTAGTGAAATTTATTCTAGTAGGTTTCCAAGTTATTATGACTTGTATTACCAGGGTAACAATGAAAATGAGTGCCTCTTTAAGTCAAGCTACTTGGCAGCGAACTATGGTCCTTAATCACTATCATAATCCAAACAAAGACTCTGACCAATTAGACTCTAACACTGTTGAACTGCTTATATTGTCTGCACCTTAACTTGGCTAATTTGGTTTGGTTCGTTTCATAAGAACTTTTATTAAGGAGCGCACCTTGGCATTTTGATGGTATCTTCTCGATAGTCACAATAATAGTTCCCTTGGCACACTGTATCCTCTCAAGTCTTAAAATGTTTTGTAAATGGCTATACATTGAGAGTTGAATGGTGTCACTCCAACTGGATCAGCAGGAACATAAAGAATCGTTTTGCTGGTACAAAGCTGCAACTTGTGAATTCCGTATAAACACCAAAGAAGACTTGTAAGAGTCCATAATGAAACTAAAGACAACTTGTGAATTCCACACTGAGACCAAGTAGGTCTTTATGATGGTGACAGAGAGCAGTGTCAATGCCTAAAGTTTTGGTCAATCTCTCTAAATTGAGGGGCTGACCGAAAGGGGGAATTGTTAAAGCGGACTAAATATGGCCTGAGAAGGACTCCGTACTTCTATATTTGAGTCCTCGTGGATGAACTGTAACCTAGCTTAGTAGGCAGACAAAACTGGAAACCTAACTTAGTAGTACGCGTCTGTAATAACCGCTGAGTGTTGGCCAATCCCAGTGGCCATACTCCAACCACTCATAGACTGCTGAGTGTTCAAACTGTGTTCAAATAAAGGCAAATAATAAATTAAATTTCTACTTATACCTTTTTAACAAATAAAATACGTGATTCACATGGTTTTATTGATAAATTCTACTATACATATAAGCAATGAATAATACCAATTCTACACAAACTCTTCCAGAATATGGAAGAGGAAAAAACGGTTCTCCACTCCTTTTATGACACCAGCATCACGCTGATGTCTCAATTAGGCAAAGCCAGCTCAAAAAAACTTCAGATGAATGTCTCGGATGAATATAAAACAAAAATTCTTTAATAAGATATAAGCAAACCAAATCTAACAATGCATAAAGATAAATCATGACCAAGTGAATTCTATCCTAGGAAGAAAGTTGGTTAATACTCAAAATTAATGTAATTCACCACATTCCTATGCTAAAATATGATTATCTCAATAAATTAAAGAAAGATTTGACAAAGTTCAACATAAGAATAGAAGCATTATTCAAAAGGCATTAAAGGTATCCATAAAAAATCAAAAGCTAATGTCATCTTAATGGTGGAAGGCTTCATTGTTTCCTTCTATGATCACAAACATGGTGGGTGTCCCTTTATATAAATTCTATTTAACATTGCACTGGATTTCTTAGAAAGCACAAAATTGAAAAAAAAGGTAAAAACTGTAAAGATTGAAATGAAGCATAAAAACTATTTTTATTTACAAATAGTATGTTTATGTCAAAAATTCTAAGTAATCTAAAAATTGTAATAGAATTTATAATTTAGCAAGGCTGCGTAGAAAGTTTTGAAAAAAGTAAATTCTATTTCATTATACTAGCAATGAACAAATAGAAATTAAAATGGAAACAATCCCATTTATAATGACTTGAGATTTATGAAATATTAAAGGAAAATTTACCAAAAACTGTGCAAGACTTGTACACTGAACACTACAAAATGTTAGGGTAAAAATTAAAATACACACGAATGAATCAGAAGATTCACGATAAGAAGTTTCAACATCTTAAGATGCCTATTATTCCCAAATTAAGCTATAGATTCAACTGAATCACACTCAATATCCCAGCAGGATGTTGAGATAGAGACAATATTCTTGTCAAAAAGATACACCTTGAAGTTGCCCGAGCTTAAGCCCAAAAGAGAGTTTATAAGTTAAAGCTTATTAACAGACTGATTCTCATATTTCAGGATTTTCGCTATCTGATATCATGGCATACATAAAGTTAGTATAGGCAGTATGCTATTTGCACTAATAGAGACATGCAGATGATGTAACAGGACAGAGTGCAAAAACAGACCCACACATTTATAGTTAATTAACTTTCAACAAAGACACAGAGGCAATTTAATGGGAAAGAGTAATTGTTTCAGCAATGGTGCTGTAACATTTGGATCTTTATATGCAGAAGAAGTGAACCTCACCCTTTACTTCTTTCATATAAAAATTATCTCAAAATCGATCATAAACCTAATTGTTATTTTGAAAACTATAAAACTTCAAAAAATAAAATATAGGAGAAAATACAAGTGACTTTGAATTAGGGAAAACACTTTAAAATGAGAAAAAGAAAGCATGAGGAATACAAAATAATATATTAAACTTCATTGAAAATTTAGTTCCTCAGAAATCATTGTTAGGAAAATGTAAATGCAAACTATGGAAGGAAGAAATCTGATAAAGAATGTGTATCCAGAATTTGTAAGAACTCTTACAACTTAATAATAGCAAAACATCTGATTTTTTTAATGGCAAAGACTTAGAGACATTTTATCAAAGGATATATCAAATAGCAAACAAACCAATTAAAAACAGCAAAGTGTATTTATTTGTGAAATGCAAACAAAGACAAATAAGATAGTAATATATATCCAATAGTTACGTAAAATTAAAGACTAATGGAGTTTTGGCAAAATTGTAGAGTAAGTGAACATTTGCTCCAAACATTGCTGATGGTAATGAAAAACTGCAACAAGTTTGGAATACAATTTTTTTTATTATAAAGCTAAATATTCACCTAACTATAACCAGCAATTTCACACCTAGGTAGTTACCCATGAGAAGTAAAAATCTATGAAGATTTGTATTCAAATATTCATAGCAGCTTTGTTTATAATAGTTAAAGCCTGGATAAAATGTAAATTTGTATCAACTGGTAAATGCATAAAAATACTGTGGTATATCTATACAAAGGAATTCTACTGAGTGATAAAAAACAAGGAACTAGTGATGTGTGCAACTATATGGATAAATCTCAAGGGTATTATACTAACATGAAGAAGCCAGGCACAAATACTATATACCATATGAATCCATTTCTATGAAATTCTAAAGAGGGTGAAACTATAATGATATAAAGAATAGTAGTATTTGTCAGCCCAGGGGATGATGAGAGGAACTGACTACAAAGAGATAGCATGAAACATTTTGAAATGATGGAAATAATCTCTGTATCTTGGTTTTTGTGGTGGTTATACCACTATATACATTTATCAAAACTCTTCTAATTCTATACTTTAAATTGGTGAAATTTGCTATATATATAAATATCACCACAATAAAGTAAATTAAAACAAAATGCCTGCTATAACTCAATAAGATGATACGAGAGAAAAATGGACTATGTATATGAAATGTAAAGTATCTTTTTTACATGGGCTTGCTTTGTTAGACAATGACATAGCTAAGATTCAAAGAGACCCTGTTTGCTGATGCCTATTGCAAAGCACTTTGCTCTTACTCTTGTGGAAAGGAGTATGATTCAGGCAAATATTCTCCACCGTGAGAGATTGCTTTCCAGGAGAAAGAAATCAATGTTCAATGTAAGCAACACAAATGCTTCAGACATTTGTTGATTTGAAGTTACTTGGCTAAATATTAATCTTCATTTTCATTAAAGATTTGATGTTTGGCATTGGCATTGCCAATAAATTTAATGGATTAAATTATGTGGAAGAAATCACAAAGTATTGATCGTCATTCCAAGGTTGAGATGGAAATTACTTATATTGAGATCTGAAAGACTGTACCAAAGTCATTGACTTTAGAGGGAGTTGCATGAGCATAGAAAACATAATCCTATTAAATGTGCAAACAATTTACCTTAGGGAATTAGAAAACTGCAGTCCAAACTTGTATTTTCAGGAGAGTGCATAAGATTTAACAAGTATATTTTCCTAATGTAACTAAAGTAACACAACATAAAATAAGACGTGACAAAATATATTGGGATATAATTACACAGAGAACCCCTTGAAACTTTAAGCATTTGCATTTTATTTCAGACCCCTTTATCTCCTGAATTGAATCCTATTAGAAATTCCAGAAGATAAACCAATTAACTTCCTGTGGAGAAAAAAGAAAAGAAAAGAAAAAAAAAAAGAAGTTGAAACTCCTCATTTGTTATTGCTGAATATAATCTACATTCTGGGCAGCCTCTCTGAGCAAGCACCATTTTATCAAAAGCAATCCTAAGAGGGTATATTGGAAAATGATTTCTCCTCGTTTGCACTCACTTCAAAGGTGACTCCATCACCATTGTCTGAAAGACAGTTGCCCCTCAGTAACAAATGATCACCGTTAAATGAATCCCAGAGGTTTGAAACTAATGTACAACAAAGGAGTAAGAACGCAAGTGATGACTCAAGATCTATTTTTCATCACTGCATAATGTTTTGCTTCACTGATCTATCACTAAACAACAGCTGCTGGGCTAGAGGCAGAGTGCACCCCAGGAGTGACAAACACCTCTGTTAGTGACTGGGAATCTGGGCTTGCCTCAGGCCTTGGACAAAGTCATGGACTGAAGAAAACAAATGGGTGGGGTGTTACTTCGAATCTGCTGCAAGACGGTTGACTGATGCTCTACACATCAGCATGACAGTCTGCAGCAGACCCGAATCCTCCTGGATATTCATTGTTATCACTGCAGATGTAGCTCATCTATTTTAAAGGAAAGAGTCATTTTGGAGGATAGCATATTTAGCAAATATTTTCTGCTTTGTCCACAGCAGTGGTGTTGGAGATTGCCTTGTTTTTACTTTTGGTAAGACATTCAGATTTAGAATCCCTTCACCCCTTTGTCTATGCCCTCATACCCTGCCCTGTTTCTGCATTCTAATCCTCTCCTGCACCCTCACTACCGTCAAATACCTGCTTACAAAGTAGATTTTGCTTCATCTCTGTTATCCTAATTAACAGGAATCTCTGTTTCCATTTCCAGATGTTAAGAGAGTGACGTTCACTTCAGTTTTCTGTGTGTAATTATTGCAAACAGCTAGAATTTTTTTTAAAAAAAGACTTTTTCAAAGCAAATTCATTAAGAATCATAGGAAAAATGAGCACTTTTTTAAAAAAGGCAATAAAACAATATTTTTTTGAGAGAGAAAAAAGTGCATGAGAAAAAAAAGAACCTATTTTCAGTGTGTATTTTCATTATTGAAATGAACATCTCTACCATAATTTTCACTTATCAATTGCATTTTTAAGATCTATTACCAATTCCAAGAAAAGAACCATATGTTATTTAACAGTTTTTAGGATACTACTTTAAAAAGACTTTTGGTGAGGAGACGCTGTCAGTTCAATTATAGAAAAAAATAACTTAAAATAATTTAAAATTAAAATTTGTGTCTAATAGCTTCTTTTCCAGGATGATAGAATTGTCTAGCATTAAGTTTAATTACAAGGGATTGTTATGACAGAGAAAATACTCCCATCCTTGTTTCTTCTTTTCTTTCTGATAATTATGAAATTATGATTATTGCAATGTGAACACAGAAATTTTATAACTATACTATAGGTTCATGTATTCTTGATAACAAATACAATTATCTTACATAAAAAACTCTCTTACTAGAAAGATTAATTTGCTTTATAAATGCAAACCCTCCGTCTACCCTCTCATCCATCCACTTCTTTTCTTGATTTATTTATTCACCCATCCACTCATCCATCAATCTATCCATTCACCCATCTCCCATCCACCCATTCACACCATGCATACATACATAGATACATACATTCTTCATTTGTTTAGATAATTAATAAGTCAGGAAGCACTTATACCACGGACAGAATGAGGCACTAGAGATGTGGAGGTAGGAAGGTGGTGTTCATGCCTCACAGTTGAGCTTTAATAGAAAGACTTGCAAATATTATAACCACTGCGCACCGGGTAATTGGTTGAAATGGACCTGTTGTGCACTATAAACATATAATAACCTCAATCATTTTGATGTTATCAAGGAAAGATTTCAAGTAGAAGTAGTATTTTGAGTACTGAAAAATTGGAAGAGATTTTCCAATTGTGCAAGAAAGAAAAAGTAATTTTAGGCTGAAAAAAATATTAAAAGTGTGTGTGTGGGTAGACAGGTGGATTTCAGTATATTTAATTATCTAGAAATGGATCAGCATTGCCAAATACTGGTGTTTGAGATGAGGTCCATGAGAAGAAGATGAGGCTGGATACATGGCTAGGGAGCAGAACATGAAAAATTCGGTAGGACAGATTTTGAAGCTTTAATACTTTCAGTTGGGAGCCACTGAAGAATTTGGGGTGAAAAAGGGGATATTATCACTCTCCAAATATATAAAAGCTACCATTGAAATCTTTCTATAATAGACTTGTGAAGTATCTTAAATAAAAAAACTAAATTATATGTAGCACATATTGTGTGTACACACATACACACATGCACACACATACGCACACACACATACATGCACACACAGTTATATGACCAGGAGTTAGGCCGATATTCATATAGAATGTATTATTTTCTTGATTTTACTTACTTTTGTCTTAGATTATTTAGATGAGCAATAATTAAGAGTAAATTTTCACATATTCTTCATATGAATAAAACATTTTAATCTAAGCATATTAATCTTAGGTTTGTTTAAACCCATCTGGAAAAGTAAGAAAAAATTAGCACTCGCTTCCAAAATCGCTTATCTTTTTCTCCCACTTATTCTCAAGCTTTCTGGCTCTTTCCTCTACCCCAAATACAGTCATATATCACTTGATGAAAATACGTTCTGAAAAATGCATTTTTAGGCATTTTTGTCATCGTACAAACATCACAGAGTGTACTAACACAAACGGAGAGGGTACAGCCTACTGCACGCCTACTGCACACCTAGGCTATCTGGTATAGTCTATTGCTTCTAGGCTACAAACCTGTACAGCATGCTACTGTACTGAATACTGTAAGTAGTTATAACACAATGGTATTTGTGTATCTAAACATAGAAAAGGTGCAGTAAAAATAGGAAATAAAAGATAAAAATGATAGACTTGCAGCATAAGGTGCTAACCAGAAATGGAGCTTGCAGGACTGGAAGTTGCTCCAGGTGAGTCATAATTGAAGACCTAGGACATTTATGGTACATGACTGTAGACATTATAAACACTGTACACTTTGGCTACACATTTATTTTAAAACATATTTATTTCTGGGGCCGGGCGCCGTGGCTCATTCCTGTAATCCCAGCAGTTTGGGAGGCTGTGGCAGGTGGATCACCTGAGGTTGGGAGTTCGAGACCAGCCTGACCAACATGGAGAACCTCCGTCTCTACTAAAGACACAAAAAATTAGCCAGGGGTGGGGGCATGCCTGTAATCCCGGCTACTCAGGAGGCTGAGGTAAGAGAATTGCTTGAATCTGGAAGGCGGATGTCACAGTGAGCCGGGATCATGCCATTGCACTCCAGCCTGGGCAACAAGAGCAAAACTATATATATATATTTTTTTCTTTAATAATAAATTAACCTTAGCTTACTGTAACTTTTTTACTTTATAAACTTTGCTTTAACTTTTTTGACTCTTTTGTAATGACACAGCTTAAAACACACATTGTACAGCTGTACAAAAATATTTTCTTCCTTTATATCCTTATTCTAAAAGCTTTGTTTCTTTTTTTTTTTTTTTTTACTTTTCAAAGTTTTTCTGAAAAACTAAGACAACATGAGCCTAGTTCTCCACAGGATCAGGATCATCCATATCACTGTCTTTCACCCCCACATCTTGTCCCACTGGAAGGTCTTCAGGGACAATATCATACATGGAGCTGTCATCTATGATAACAATGTCTTCTTCTGGCATACCTCCTGAAAGACCTGCCTAAGGCTGTTTGACAGTTAACATTTTTTATAAGTAGAAAGAATACACTGTAAAATAATGATAAAATGTACAGTATAGTAAATACATAAATGAGTGACATAGCAATTTATTATAATTACCAAGTATGTACTGTACATAACTGCATGTGCTAGACTTTTATATGACTGGCAGTGCAGTAGGTTTGTTTACACCAGCATCACCAGAAACATGTGAACAATGCATTGTGCTATGACAGTAAGGCCACAACATCACTAGGCAATAGACATTTTTCAGCTCCATTATACTTTCATGGGACCACCATCATCTAAGCAGCCTTTTGCTGCCCCAAATGTCATTGTTTATGGTGTATGAGTGAACATTTGCCTTTCTGTCATTCCATCTCCATTTTGGTACACCCCACAGTGGTAGTGACCCATTTAAAATACACAGGTAAGTCTGGGGAGCAAGATTTTCTACGATTCAGGCTTTGTACATTTCCAGATAAATGAGATAATACATGCAAAACCATGCAACATAATGCTTCATAGAGTCTAATATAAAGGAATTAATGTATGTAAAGCAGCTCAGACATTTCTTGGGCAGATAATACGCGGTGATGGTGATTCATACCTCTGTGTCTAGGAGAGTTAAACGCCAGTGTAGAGACAAAGAATGAGAAAAAAATCCCACCTGCCCGGAAGGTGCATTCCGTCAGCTATTGCATCTACATGTGCTGTTGTGACTTTGTTTTTCTTTCTGTTCAATAGTGTGATTTTAAATGGCCTCAGTATTAGCAACTGTGGTCCAAGGAAAGGAAATACGGTGATTTCAAGGCTAGCTGACCCATTGATTCTCATAGACATATAATACACACAACTGTAGGTAGTAGCCTTGTAAAGGCAGCCATGCATGTTGGCAGCTGTCTGAGTTCACAGAAATAGCACCAACATGCTGCTTGCTTTATTACAGATATCATCCGAACATACCAACACGAAGTTCCAGCATATAGGTCTTAGATTCTCTCCTAGTGAGACTCCAGGAATGACTGAACAAAAAGGAGTCAAATTCAGTCTCTGATCTCCTAATCTTTCTCTCTCTCTCATGCACGCACACACACACAAATGAGCACACCAGAATAGGACTCTAATAAGAGCTATTAAAATTTCAGTTACCAAAGTCAGACAAGAGAGTTTAGGGCATGATCCCAGGATCAAGAAACATTATAGATTAAAATAATATGGAGGGTGGAGAAAGAAAGAGAATAGATGCTGTGACTTTGGAATCACACAAGCAGTAAGACGCATCCCTTGGGCAAAGGATCCCAGTTCTGCCAATGGACACATGGGTACAGTAACCTTAGTTTTCAAATATGCTAGATGGTAAGAAAAAGACTACTGCTGAATGTCCTATTCTGATCACATTTGATGTAAGAATTGGTTTCTGTATGTATATGTCTGTGTGAGAAGGAATGTTTGCTAGCAAACCCAACTGAGGATTTATAATGAAAAAGGTTAGAAAACTATGTAAGAACTAGAATATTGCACAAGGAGAAATATAAAGAAAATCTCAGGTTCTGTTTATGTTTTTCTTTGAAATTACTCAAATTCATATTGCCTAATTAAATTCAAAATTCTAAATGAATTAATCATCAATTGAAATGAAAAAAAAAAAAAACTTGGAAAATTTGATTGAACTAACCAGAAAGTTCAAACAAGAAGGTAAAATCTACGTACATGAAATCAATGTTCTAGAAGACACACATTCTCGTTCATAATTATTCCCTTTACAAAACACTAACTTTACAGTTTTACTACCAGTTTACAATGTAGACACATGATAAGGAGACCGGCTATAGTCCTAAAGGTAAGTTATTTTTGGATTATCTTGAGTTAACTTATTTCTTTAGAATGAATTTTGCACAGCAGCTAGTTAATTAATGAGCCTAAAGACACGGGTGTGAAGCAGTTGGCCTTACAGCAGTCCCTGTTTAATAGAAAATACATTTAGAACATTCAATGTGCCTGATTAGTCTCCTCAGTCAGAAAATCCTGTTTCAAACCACATGTGGTGAGGTTTAAATAATTTTTTCCTGCCCTTGGGGGTTTGATATTCTTAATGACTAATTGTTTTCTAAGAAAGAAAAGAAAGTGTAATGTTTTCCAGTAGGAAGCATAATTTACTTGACAATTACAAATCTAATTTGGAGACCTAAAGTAAAAGTAAGCTTTTCCTTAAATTCATATCGTTAATAATATGACGGGGCCTGGCTATACATATAATGCTATAGAAAAATATAAAGATGTGCCTCCCAATCTTCGCCCTCCAATATTTGCCATTTCTCTGGGGACATGTGCCCAAGGAAGATGCATTTATACACACTGCAAAATAGAATATGATACATTGTTACTAAATAGGGGAGTATTTATTCAGGGGTGGGGATGGTAGGTGGGAACTATGTCTGGAGGGGTTCTTGGAGAACTCAGAGGACACAGGATGCTCTTTTATGAGTGAAATAACAGACTGAGCGCGGTGGCTCAAGCCTGTAATCCCAGCACTTTGGGAGGCCGAGACGGGCGGATTACGAGGTCAGGAGATCGAGACCATCCTGGCTAACACAGTGAAACCCCGTCTCTACTAAAAAATACAAAAAACTAGCTGGGCGAGGAGGCGGGCGCCTGTAGTCCCAGCTACTCGGGAGGCTGAGGCAGGAGAATGGCATAAACCCGGGAGGCAGAGCTTGCAGTGAGCTGAGATCCGGCCACTGCACCGCAGCCTGGGTGACAGAGCGAGACTCTGTCTCAAAAAAAATGAGTGAAATAATAATAATAATAATAATAATAAATAAGTTCCCCTTTATTATTTTTGTGGAACCAGAACTCCACTTGCTGAAAAATGAATCAATATAATGATTCCAAGATTAAACCATAGCTGCAGATTCTCAAATGTGGGGTGGGAAGGGTGACAGTTTTATTAAAATGGAATGCTATTTCCAGAGACTGAGGGAGGAGTGCTGAATGTGCAGGACTCTAGATGCCCACTGAGGCTTTTTCTTATTTGACAGGCTTTTTTATTCATAACGGTAGTAGTTTGGTCTAATATGACATCCAAACTATGTGACTGCTTTCTTATGGATTGTCCCTTTAGCAAATTCTATAAAGATAGCGTAGTCTTGTCTCTACCTATTTCTCCAGCTCAGACTCTTTATAAGGTCCATCTGTGCAGCAGAAGATCTAAGATGATTTGTAACATCCCAGCCAAAGAATAGTGAAAGAAGATGCGGAGAGCTCACTCCAGAAACTCTTAATGGCAAATCCAAAGTTAGACTCCCATTCAAAGCAGCTGAGCATGACCCAGAATAAAGAATGTTCACAGCAGAAAGGGGAACGCTAGGTTTAATCAAATGGATGTTGGGGAGATAAATAGAAAAGTCATGATTGGAAGGCATGCAAGTGTTCAAGGATCTCTCCCACCACACCAGACACTACATCACAATGAAAAGCCTTATTTCAGATCCAAACTGCTGATTGTAGCCTTACCTGTCTGTGCTGCATTAGGAAAGGACACAATTGTGGATGGTAACAGGAATTTTAGCTTGGAGATGTAGGAAAATAAAAGTCATTAACATAGATGTCTTAAATACTAGGGGGTTGTAAATGCTTAAGGTTATATCACAAGGCAAAAAACAATAGAGACTAAAATTAAGAGGTCCAAAGACATGATAGTTATGTATACTGTTCTAGGAATCTTACTATTTAAAATACATGATCCATGCACCATCTCTAAGATATTCACTATATTTTTTGTAGATACAGAGAATGAGTTGTGTTCCTCGTTTTGATACAGACTAACTTGTGCTACTCAACACAAATGGTAACGATCGAGGAAAATAACAACCCAAAATATGAAACATTTAAGACAAATAACAGTTTAATCAATCATTTAAATACTATACCCTTTATTCTTTCTCAACAAGATAGCCTTGCAGAAGCATAGAAAAAAATGAGTAGTGAAAAACTATTATGAAAAGAAAGAGTTTATTCACAACATTGCTTTAATAATTATATGTTATTGGAATGTTTATATGTTACTAAAATGACTCTTTGCAATGATGAGAATTGATGCCTGAATTCTAAATAATTACAAGTACTATGAATGTCACCGCCATATATAACTTGGATTATTCCTGATCAACAATGAAAAATCCATAAGTAGGATCTGTGTCTCAACCATGGGGTAAAATATTTCTGGTTAAAAGGAGTATTTACACAATAAGCAGCTACCTATCCTCTATCATCATTCCTTTCTTTGCAGTTGTATTTGCCTTTGTTTACTCCTTGCAATCCAAGGAGTATTTCTTTCTTCTTTCTCTTCCCCCAGGTTCTGACTTGAGTCCAAACCTCTTGACTAGAATCTCAAATTATTGTTTGATCTTTCCTTGTTAACAAAACTGTGGTCTTTGAAACAATGAGGAGTCTCAGTACCACTTTGCTGTCAAACACCCAAATGAGAGAATTGACCCTGCTCAGATCTTTCGTGTCTCCTCCTAGACTGATTGAACACAGAGATAGGGACTTGAGAAGAAAGGATTCTGTACCATGTTCATGTCAAATATACTCTTAACATTTGGGAAATCAAATACAATAGCCTGGATAGTTCTCTAGCCCAGCCCACTGATCACTTCCCTTTAACAGATGCTATGCTTCACAGTAGAGTTTATATGAGTCAGTAGGCAGAGAGAATTAGGGAAATTTGAGTTACAGATCTCAAGAAACTCAGAAAGAGACAGAATTTTTTCTTAAGGAAGATACAATTCTGTGGGGCAAGATGTCATTCTTGAAGTAAAATGAGAGTAATCTCTAGGAAAATGGGAATTTTCAAGTAAAGGACCATAACTTTAAGCACACATTTCCAAAGAATGAAAATGTATCAAGTCAGATAAATTGCTGGAGTGCCTGTTTCACCTTTTAAAGCTTTGTCTGAAAATAACAGTAGTTCCTTTATAAGTGGGGGTACTCTCTTGTCATAAATCCCAACACAGAGGATGACATTTATTATAAACTGAATGGTCTATACCTTAAAGTCAGAGAGTAAGATAAAATGGAATGTTTTTCATATTGCTTCTCATCTCATGAACTTAAAAAATACTCTTGCATCTTCTATTTTGTTGAAAAGCAAATGCTTTGCCATTTTGAAATTAAAATAGCTATTTCAACTAAAGAAACTCATCAATACCAAGTTAAGGCTGAAAAAATGTAAACAGTAAATTCAGACCCTAAAATTTCATATTTTCAGGAGAATATAACATAGAGTATTTAGAAAATTTATGTACAGTGTGACTTGCTCAGAATCTGAATTTTGTGAAATGTTTTTTCTTTCATGTACAATTACACAGAAAGTGACATTTCAGTGAGGTTGAAAACCTAATGAGGATAATCATACCTACACTTTACTGGGCACTGTGCTAATTTCATTATGTACAATATATCATTTGAATATAAAATAACTGTATGTGGTCTTATTATTTTCCACATTATAAATGAGAGTGGAAAAAGTAGTCACCTACAGACTTCAATGTTACACAACTAAGAGGTAATGCAGTTAAAATACAAACTCGAGATTATAGGCAGATCTTGGAGATATTGTAACTTTGATTCCAGACCAACACAATAAAGCAAATCTTACAATAATGCAACTCACCAATTATTTTTGGTTTCCCAGTACATATAAAAGTTTTGTTTCCTGTTTACTGTAGTCTATTGGGTGTGCAATAGCATCACGTTTAAAAAACAAAGTGTATATCTTAATGTAAAGATATGTGGTTACTAAAAAAATGTTAATGATTATCTGAGCCTTCAGCAAGTCATATCTTTTTGCTGGTAGAAGTTAATACCTAAATGTTGATGGCTGCTGACTAATCAGGATGGTGGTTACTGAAGGTTGGGGTGGCTGTGGCAATTTCTTAAAATAAGACTGCAATGATGCTTGCCACATTGATTGACTCTTCCTTTCACACAAGATTTATTTGCAGTGGGTGATGCTGTTTGATAGCGTGTTACCATAATATAACTTCTTTCAAAATCAAAATCATTGTTTTCAAAGCCCTGCCACTACATGATCACCTAAGTTTATGTAATATTCTACCTTGTTATCATTTCAACAATGTTCACAACATCTTCACTAGGAGTAGCTTCCATCTCAAGAAACCACTTTCTCAGCTCATTCGTAAGTAGCCATTCCTTCTCCATTCATATTGGATTGATCATGAGCTTGCAGCAATTTAGTCACATCTTCAGAGTCCACCTCTGATTCTAGTTCTCTTAATAGTTCCACACATTTGTGGTTACTTCCTCCACTGAAGTCTTGAACCCCTTAAAGTCATCCATGAGGATTGGAATCAACTTTGTCCAAACACCTCTTATTATTGGTATATCAACTTTCTTCCATGAATCACAAGTGCTCCTAATAGCATTTAAAATAGAGAATCCTTTCCACAAGATTTTCAATTGACTTTGCTCAGATCCATCAGAGGAAGCACTCTCTATGGTGACTATAGCCTTAAGAAATGTCTTTCTTTAATAATGAGACTTGAAAACCGAAATTACTCTTTAATTCATGAGCTGCAAAATGAAAGTTGTGTTAGCAAATATGAAAACGGCATTAATCTCTTTGTATATCTCCATTAGAGCTCTTGGGTGACCAGGTGCATTATCAATGTGCAATAATATTTTGAAGGAATTTTTTTTTCTGAGCAGTAGGTCTCTACAGTGGGCTTCAAATATTCAGCAAACCATCCTGCAGACAGATGTGCCGTCTTGCAGGTTTTATTGTTCTATTTATAGAGCACAGGCAGAGTAAATTTAGTATAATTCTTAAGGGCCCTTGAATTTTCAAAATGATATATGGCCATTGGCTTCAACCTAAAGTCACCAGCTGTACTGACTGACATGTAACAGAGAATCAGCCTGTCCTTTGAAACTTTAAAGGCAAGCATTGACTTCTTCCCTCTAGATCTGAAAGAAGATGATGTCTCTTTCAACGTAAGTCTGTTTTATTTTGATGCAAAGTCTCTTGCTAAATCTCAGCTAGATCTTCTGGAAAACTTGCTGTTGCCTCTATCTCAGCACTTGCTACTTCACCTTGCACTTTTATGCTACGGAGATGACTTACTTTCTTAAATCAAATGAACCAACCTTTGCTGGCTTCAAACTTTACTTCTGCAGCATCCTCACCTCTCTCAGCCCTTAGAAAATTACAGGAAATTAGGGCTTGACTTACTAAACTCAACTTGAGCTAAAATTCACTTCGTAATCTTATCTGTAGGTTAACTTTTTCAGGGCATGTTGTGGCCAGTTTGAGCTTTCATCCGGACCACTCACTTTATCCGTATTAGCAATGAGTCTGTTTTGCTTTTCTATCATTTGCGTATTCACTGCAATAGCACTTTTAATTTCCTTTAAGATCTTTTTCTTTGCATACACAGCTTGGCTAACTCTTTGGCACAAGAAGCCTAGCTTTCAGCCTATTTCAGCTTTAGATGCCTTCCTCACCAAGCTAAATCATTTCTAGTTTTTGATTTAAAGTGAGAGACATGTGACACTTCCTTACACTTTGAATATGTACAGGCCACTACAAAATTATTAATTGGCCTGATTTTAATCCTATTTTGTCTCAAGGAATAAGGAGGGCTGAGAAGAGTGAGAGAGAAGGGGAATGACTGGTTAGTGGAGCAGTCGGAACACACATAATTTTTGTTGATTAACCTTGCCATCTTATATGGGAGCAGCTCATGGGGCCCCAAAACTAGTACAATAGTAACATCAAAGATCACTGGTCACAGTTCACCAAAACAGATGAAATAATACTGAAAACGTCTGAAACGTTACAAGAATTACCAAAATATGACACAGAGACATGAAGTGAACACTCGCTGTTAGAAAAATGTTGCTAATCGACCTGCTTGATGCAGATTGGGTTTGTTGCCACCCAACTTCAGTTTGTTAAAAACACAATGTCTGTGAAGCGCAATGAAACGAGGTATGCCCGTGTATGATTCCAGAACCTAACCTTCCCGGGTGATGCTGCAATTGTGAAGAATCAGCGTGTTGTCACTGCCATAAATGGTTTCCACAATTTTTCCAGTTTTGAACTAAGAGTTCTATCTACAATTTTGAAAGTGAATACAGAGGATGGTGCTTGTTGTGAACCGAATGGGTAAACGAGGTCCTCATGGTGGGCATCTCCCATAATCTTAACTAAGCAAGTTCAGGCCTTTGGAGGAGCTTTATTCTAAGTCAGAAAACCTTTGTCTTCAGAGCTCTTTCTCCTCCACAATTTTTCTTTGCTTGTTCTCCTCTAGAAAGGTAACTGGATAAAACTTCAGATTAAGGAAATATTTATTTAAAATCCATTGTGTTCTATCCTTTAAAAACAACAACTGCAAACTTAAAGTTGGTTTGTTGAAATGTGAGCCAAAGGGTAATGCATTGGATCTTAATAAAATATGTACAGAGGTCCATGTAATCAAGCACTTATTTGAGTAACAAAAATGTCCCTGCTACTTGAATTCATTGTCAGGAAGTTTGATCACTCAGAGCTGTGTTTCAGTACCCAGGCTACATTCTGAAGAGAAAAATGTTATGATTATTAAATAACAACATGATTATTAATTTCAATCAAGAAATTATTTTCTACTGCAAGGAATACATTCATATCCTCCCCAATACTATTAGGGATTTTGAAGCAAGAGCAACGTTTTAGGGCATGCAGCATAGATCGTATGCATGAAAAATCTCAAGATTTTGAGTTCACCAAGCTACTTTATGTGTAGAGATCTGGATAAAGAAATGTTTTTGTGGTCACAGTTCTGCTACTTAAAGGGAGTGGGGTGATGGGGAGTGGTAAAACTAGGTAAACAACAAAATTCTTAAAGGATTGCTTTGACAAATCTGTTCATTTTTGTTTTTGTTTTCAGTTTTGGACATACTTCAAATTATACTGGCTCTTGGAATTCACTAATAGCCTTAGGAGATCATCTAATTGCTTATATCAATTTGTCCTTTAATGACTATGAGTTTGGGTTGAGCATGCAAATATACTCTACCTCAATTTCCCTGACAAAATCATGCTGATAGAAAGCTGAATAATTACTCAGGATTTGATAAGGATTAAATAAAACTTTACAAAGAGAATGTACCTTTTCTTTTCTTTAACTTAACTTCCCTGTCTGAAGCAGTAACTGAATATACAAAATATAAAAACTTTTTTACAGGTCATCTCTACTTGAACCTCCCCAAGGTCACAGACAGAAAGGACCATGACAGATTCTATTAATTCAATTTAGGAGATGGGGGAAATGAGGCATGGGGAAGTTTAGCTATCTTTTCTCATTTTTCTACTTTACATAGTTTTATAAGATGCAAATACCAAATAATGCACCTTGCAGTCAAGCACTTAAAAGATTCTGCTCTGCAGAACCCCATTTTGAGGTAATATTAAATGGGCCAAATAAATTTCGAAAACTCCAGTTTAAATATAATTAAACTCTAATGTGGGGGGTCCTGAAATGAAATGCTAGACTGAATTGCTTTTTATCTTTCTTAGCTAGAGGAGTTGGCAAAGCATCACAGATAGGCAAGAACAGAAAATAACCTTGAAATATACTTCCTGTTTTCCTGCTTTTGCAAATAAAAAGTTGAATGGCTTTTCTTTAATATTTAAGCATAAGTTTAGTTGGCTTCAGTTACTTGAGATTAACATGTCAAAACCTCATTTTTTTAAGATAATAACACGATCAAAGCATAACTCTAACCTTACAGAGCGTGGTCATCAGGGAACAGGAAATGTGTATATGTGTGAATATGATGGTGGGGAGGGGATGTTTTGGGTGTGTAAGATACCTGATTCCAAGACGGAGTGGTGGTACCAGGGTTGGCTGGCACTCGAAGCAGTTTGACATGAAAACTCAATGTGCTGGGTGCAAATAACTATACTTTTAGCATTCAGCCCTTTGTGCATGAATCCCCTTTAAGTGATGTTGCCATCTCCCTCTAATTACCACTGAAAGGGCTCCACTCTGGTACCCAAAGAAGCACTCAGCTTCTGTCTCCTCCCTTCAGCCAGCTATTCAGAAACAACTTCATAGGTATGGTCAGATCTTCAGCTCTTAGTGGACTGTAATGTATACTGGAGTCTGTCTGTTGCCACTTGACCAAGTAGCTCCGTCTGTTCCAAAAGAAATACTCAACTGCCCCTGGCTTTCTGAGTATTGCCTCTGATCCCACAATGAGGTTTTCAGCACTCTGCAGTACTGACCCCATGCAACAAACATCCCCATAACATCATAATCTAGAGGACAACAGACATAAAACTGGCCTGATTATGCCAGGCCAGCAAATAGACCTTTAGAAGTACTGACGAAAGGAGTGGAAAGAGCTTAAGCCCTGTTGGGGATCAGAAATTGATACCCCAAAATATGGTACTTTGACATGCTGAAATGAAGAAGAAGCCATAAGGTCTCTCAGACCTTCTCCCCGACCTCCTATTTCAATCCCCTGTGTCTCACAAAACACAGGATTAAGTTCTCTGTAGCTCCTTATCCACTTCAAATCCAAACCGGACAAGGAAGAAAATAATTACATCGGGTTCCTTCCCTGAATTTTCATTAATTGAACTCATGTTACAGGAAGAAATATTAAAATCTGTCAACACACCTGGACAGACTTTTGTCACAAACTGTTGTCCACTCTGCTGGCTCAACAGACTTTGTCCCAGACCGTTGTATGTTCTCCAAGCCCACTGAATTCCCCTAAAAATCATCCACACTTCCCCATTCCCTAAGAAGGAGTGTATATAAGCATCTATACCCCTTTGGGATATGGGGCAATCATTCTGTGATTCTCCCTGTGTAATATTAATAAATGTGTATGCCTTTTCTCCAATTAACCTATGTGTATTGAGTTGATTTTTTTAGTAAATCTTCTAAAAAGGGGTCAAAGGGGAAGTTTTTACCTTGGCCTCTATAATGGTTAGTTGACAAGTTTTTAAACCTCAGTGGATGATGCTACCAGTCTTTATGAGAATAGGCTACCTACCTTTAACAAATACCATGACTGCTATGAGAGTCAGAAATGTACTTGTTTTCTTCCCTTTGGGCTCCACTTTCCAAGAAGGCTCTCTTCAGCATCTATAGAGTCTATAGTGTCTCAATATAGTGCTTTCAATCTCACTATAAAGTCTACAGTATCTTCAGTCTCATTATAGATTTTATAGTGTGATTGAAATGAGCCACACTGAATTCTTCTCCTTACTGGGAATTAGTAGGCTTTCAAAAATCTTAGGCGTATAATGAAAAAGGAGGTAATCTGCCATCACTACCAACTTAAGGCTGATGATAACGTATCATTTTCACCCCAAACTATAAATAAACAAACAAAAAGCCTCCAGTTATAATGTATCTTTAATACAGGGATGTTTTTCAGAGCTTTACGTATGCTAACATACATTGCAAATATCCAGATATAAAATGTGCTGTATTTCCAAGTATTCATCATAGAGGCCCTTTTTTAAAAAAGCATTACATGAAACACACTTTGAGAAGTGTTGAAATCATAATTCTTTCTCCATAAGCCATTGGTGAGGCTGTGAAGTATTTTTACCCACAGTGATTGTCTGGGCTGCTGCTGTGGTTTAAACAAATCTATTCATTCCCCATCTTTCTCACTGATATTAAATTACTCAGGTTCCTTTCTCCATAGCCTTTTCCCTTAGAACTAAATAGAAATAGCTTCCTTTGCTGAACAGTTTACAGACTATCTCACTAAAAACAGCTCATGAGAGAATTGTTTTAGTTAACTTAGGAAACAGCTTTTAAAACCAACAACATGCATTTCAGAGACCCATATTAGTTAACTTCTGTGTCCCTTGCGCATGTTTTATAGGGAGAGAACATGACCTTCTCCCTTCTATGTGGAATATTTTTATTAAATAATATGGATCGGATAGGGAAAAATACTTTCCTTATTGGATTAGTTGCTGCTATTATTTCTGAATTCTTAGGCAAATATAATTAAGGGATCTTATCAACTTAATCTAGACCAAATGTCTCCTCTTCCTCTTCCTCTTCTTCCTCCTCCTTCTTCTTTCCTTTCTCTCTTCCTCTCTCTCTCTCTCTGACACACACACACATTCTCTCTCTCTCTGTCTGTCTCTAGGAAAAAATCTTGGCATCTTTCCTAGTGTACTGTCATAACACAGAATGTTTCTGTGATCAAATGTGTGGGGATGTTTTACCCTATTTGTGATGTAAGTAACTAGTTCAGCAGTGAGCACCAGATGAGTGTCTAATTCAATTCAATTCTGACAGTATCTACATGGACATAGCACCAGATCCCACAGGTTGAAAGCTCAGTCCCACAAGATTGTTCCCCACTTCAGATATCAGTTGCAAGTCTGTGCTTCCAGAACTTCTGATTGACTGGCTATAAATTGGGTCTCCATTAACCCCCTTCTGGAGTTTGATTAATTTGGTAAAGAACTCAGGGTAATGCTTTATTCATATTTACTCATTTATTACAAAATCTATTTTAAAGGATGCAAATGAACATCCATATGAGAAAATACATAAGGCGAGGTCTGGAAGGGTTCTGGGCACAGGAGCTTCTGTCCCCAGGAGTTGAGGCACACCACCTCCTGGCAGCTGCATGTTTTTGGTAGCCAACAAGGAAGCTCCCTAAACTCAGTCCTTTTAGGTTTCTATGGAGGCTTCATTGTGTAGGCATGATTGATTCAATCATTGGCCATTGGTGGTCCACATAACTTTCAGACACTGGCTTCTCCCCAAAGGTTAGGGAGATGGAGCTGAAAGTCCCAACCTTCTAGTCCTCCCTTGGTCTTTGTGGTGACCAGCACCCACCTTGAAGCTGCTGAGGAAACCGTACCCACCAGTCATATAATTAGGATAAAGAAGACACTTATTCGGGAAATTCCGAGAGTTTTTCCCAAAAAACGGGAATGAAGACCAAACATATATTTCACACAGGTGCAAGGTGGATGCACACACACACACACACACACACACACACACACACACTTTTCTTTCTTCAAAGACATATCTCCCATGTACAGGTTTTCATTTCAAAAGCACTTTCTGTAATGGACCCTATATTCTTTAATATTACAAATGTTTACTTGAAGAGGAGGTGTGTTAGAAAATGATTAAGCTAATATTTATTTATTTGTTTATTTTGAAACATTGTCTTGCTCTGTTGCCCAAGCTGAAGTGTACTAGTGCAATTACAGTTCACTGTGGCTTCAACCTCCTGGGCTCAAGTGATCCTCCCACTCCAGCCTCCCAAAGAGCTGGGATCACAGGTGCATACCACCATGCCTGGCTAATTTTTTTGTTTGTTTGTTTTAGTAGAAATGGGGTCTTGCTATGTTGCCCAGGTTGGTCTCCAACACTTGGATTCAAGTGATCCTTTCACTTCAGGCTCCTATGCTGGGATTATAGGCATGCACCACCACACCTGGCCAAAGCTAATATTTATTAATCGGCCATTTTAGTGCTCACTTTATGAGAGTGTCCAAATGTATATTAATCTTTACTGCAATCCTAACAGGCAGATATTATTATCACTTCTTTTTAAGATGAAGAAAATGATATACATGAAGTTTATTTTACTTGCTGAAAATCATGGGTCAGATGGAGGTCTGATTCCTACGATTAAACAGGTGTAGAGCATATATTTTCTGATCAGACTCCCATCCTGCCTCAAACTGGCTACCAAATTGTTTTAGTCTCATTCTCTCTCACTTTGATTGGGTATCTGTATTTAGACTGTTTCTTCCTCCTGGCCAAATACAAAGCAATCTTCCCATTGTTCAAAGACAGAAAGTGTCATCTGGGGTCCACCCAATGAAAAAAAAAAAAAAAAAGAAAGAAAGAAAATGAAGTAAATCTACTTATTTTTAGAGTAAATCTAAAGAAGAATTAAAAACAAGATAAATGGCATTTGATGCCATACTTTAAAAAATCATGAATTAATATTATTTCCTCGGGTTTAACTAAGGAAAGAGTTAAGGCAAAGCTATCTAAAGAAAATGCCTCTGTAAATTTTTTTCAAAACATTTTATTAAAAATGATTTACCTTTTTTTTAAAAAATATATTTTGTCTTGTTGTGGGATGATTCTTGAGCAAATGATTTATTGGGGGCATATTTGCAAGAGAAACCTGTAGAGAAAGTAAGTAAAATAGGACTGGACAGAGGAAAGGAGGTAAGCAAAAATGCAGTTTCAGCAGAAGGAGTCCCAGCCTCAGCTTGGTTTCATGAGGACCTCAGGAGTGTCAGTTGTTCTACAAGGTTGCCCATTAAGAGGAAGGGGACCTGGCTTTTATGTATTATATCAGTCTGTCATTTTCCACAAGCCATCCTAGGAAGAGGTTAGCAAGCTCCCATGCAACTCTCAGCTAGGTAGTTTCTATTAGTCAAGGGAACTCCTCCAGAGAAAGGTGAGGGTGAAAGGAGCTCTGGCTTGGGTGCACCAGCCTGCTAAGTAAATGGGATCTAGATGGGATGTCAACATTAACCAATATATGCCTTAAATAAGAATTTCTGTAATAAAAACTTTTAGAGTTCAGAACATGGAAAAGTCCTGTTTGATAATTATGTCATTTTATTACTAGAATGTCAGAAAAAAATATACCACATCTCTCTTTTTGCAAAGACGGCCTTTTTTAAAATTTTATTTTATTTTCCTAATTTCTTAGCTGCAACCTTCTTTAGAAAAGGTCTGGGGTCCAATTATTCTCCTCAGTTTTCCAATTCTCTTAGTATATATCTTTTGCTCTTTTATCATTATTTCAAAGGTCTGATTTTACTTTTTTGTTTTCTTTTGTTGTGAGTCATTTCAAATTCTTTCTGTAAGTAGACTAGATAAATAGTAAACAACTAAAATAGGGAAATATATTAATCCAATGGCATGAAACAAATACGGATAAATGCAATACCTTTGCAACTACAGTACTTATGTAATCAAAAAATTACAATTTTTTCAACAGAAGAGTCCATTAAAGGTGACATTTATAAGACAAAGTTTACCACAGTGCTCATTTGCATAATAATACACATTTTAATTTCATCTTTCTTATTTATTAAAGTAATAATTCTTTAACATATTTTTCACAAGACAGTTATGGAAATATTATCAAGTTCAACCGTATTCTAAAAACCTTTTAATTTAGGGAAAGCACCCGTTGGTCTTGACAATGATTATTCTATCTAACCAGGCACTTAAAAATGACAAGGTCAGAGTCTTGGATGTGGCATTTAAACCCTTTGAATGCCCTAAAACAAATTATTCATTATTCATAAATCCAAAATAAAATAGCAAGGTCAGCAAAGTGCATCCCCCACATTTACAACCTGAGCAAATCATTAAGCTTCTATAATTATCTTTATCTTATCAAAAAGCCACTAACTCACTGCCCAGCCTCACTCTGGTCCTCTAGGTCATTTTGTCCTTTTGCCATTTCTCAGAAAAACTCATCATCAAGAACTATGGACCCAATTTGGGACAGGAAGGAAAAGAAATAGTAAATGGTCAAACATTATTAAGAAAACAAACAGGGTGGGCTCTGGGCAAAATTTTGAACTCCAGCTTTATTGCTCCTGCTTCCTTTTTTTCTTTCCCACTATTGAAGTCTGTGATGTGAAACAAATGTGTGCTGTATTCTTCACGTGAAGTAGGGTCTCAGCTGCATTGACTGTACAATTCTGGTATTTGTGCAGAAAGTTTTTTAGCCAAGGTGGCTGGTGCATGGGTAACCCTAAGTACTTCAGCTTTTGGGAATCATCATTTGCTTTAATGGTCAGTTAAAATGGCTCGTAGCTCTATGACATTTGCTGTGGGAAGTCTATTTACTAATCAAGATTTCTAAGGCTCTCTCAGTGTGACAAATGCGTTTTAAGGGTTTCTTCTCATATCATCACACACATGGCTCACCTCTAATGGTTGCTGATCTACTTTCTGACCACTTTGCCCCCCAGAAATATTCCAAAAGCTCTTCTTTTATTTTCTAATATGGCATTAACATAAATTGTGGTAGGTAGAACAACTTTTCTAAAGGTTTGGTGTAACAATGGAGATTACAGGATAAAATAAAACCAGGTGAAACCTTGATATGGAATATTAGACATGTCTATTATGAACTCTCTCATCCATTTTCACCTTCATAAATTCCTCTCTACTATGAATATATTTTCATGAAATGTGAAAACTAAAAATTCCCTAACGAATTTATAATAATAATAATTACAAAAATAATTTTACAGTAGCAGACATTGCTACGAATCCTCAGGAATTACTTTATTTAATATTCCCCAGATACATGTAGAGTCAATAATACTATTTTCAAGCTATGGACGAGTAATGAATTGAGGTTTATAAATGTTAATTAAATTGTCCAGGCGCAAATTCATAGTAAGTAGTAGAGTCAGAATCTGAACCAAAGTATCTCAGATGTTGAGGCCTTCTTTTTTAAAGAAATGATATTGTGGTTTGGGTAGCACTGTGCTACTTGTTGAGGATGGATAATGGACACTATCATTTGACATATTTGTTGGAGCACAGAATAAACATAGATGTTTGCACAGTTCAGATCAGATTCTTCCACCCTGATGAAGAAGCAAGTCAGGAAGCTTAGTTTTAGTAGGCGTCAGAAGGAAATGATGCCAACTGCTTTGGCAGTAAGAACATCATATGCAAAAAGTGTTTTTTTTTGTTTTTTTTTGTTTTTGTTTTTGGTCATAGAACTTTTGCTCTATCAGTAGCTTTATGATAAATGCTTCATGGTTATAAAAAGAATGAAGGCCTCAGTGTTAGGAGGTAGAGTCATCCTTGATTCCTTCCTTTCTTACCTTCCTGCTCCTCCAGCTTCAAAATATATCCAGAATTTGCCGACTTACTTCCTCTGCTGCCACCACCTGGTCCTGGTCAGGGGTCGGTGGACTCCGATTTGTATCATTTAGCTATCTTTGTAGTCCTCCCGTGGTGGCAGATCCTAAGCTAGTAACATGACACCTTTGAATGCAGAGTTGAGAAGAAGTGCACCCTAATTGGCGCAAAGGAACCTTAAGAGGCTTTTCCAGAACACTACTGAAAGCCTGAGAAAAAATGGACATGTTCAAGATTATCTGGTTATTAGTCTGGAATTAGAGCCCAGGTGGCCTGAATTCTATCCCAGAGCCCATTTCACAGAGAAATATTTGCATGTTCAGTCTCATTCTTCACGTTGTTCTACGAAAGAAAATCTAACTGTTGACAAGAGAGTGCAACAGCAGAGTGGAGGAGAGAGAGTTATCTTAGAGCCCTAAGGACTTTGCGATGGCCTCAAGACTGTATTGGGGAGTTTTGGTGGCTCTTTCTCTCACTCATACCTTCACGGGTAAAGTGATTTATTAGGTCAGAAAAACAAGTTAAGCTTTCTCTGATGGTAGAGATCAACACCAAATCAATTGCTTCTAGGAGGGAAACCCAAAACATAATTTAATTATGAGGTTGTGATAGGCAGGATTGTGAATAACCGCATGGTATTTGAAGTAGACCAGAACTAATTTCAGTCACTCACTTCACCATTTGCTGGAACTAAGACGTCGGGAATTTAATGCCTCAAAACGATAAAGCCAATGAAATTGGAATAGCTACTCAATATTGTCATAGATAGGACGATATGATCACAGATCTGAGCACATTCCTGTTGCATGGTAAATATTCAGTAAATGCAGGAGCTATTATTATTGGTAAAAACATTGTTTCACAGAACTATTTTAAAAACAATCTATTGGAACTTGAGAAGAAAGTTTTGATGAATATATTCAATTAAAAATACAGAGGAATGAAATTATCAATCTGAACATTTGTTTAC
The DNA here is from genome assembly GCF_008728515.1 of Papio anubis. Lineage (NCBI taxonomy): Eukaryota > Metazoa > Chordata > Mammalia > Primates > Cercopithecidae > Papio > Papio anubis. Next base: position 27,341,719 of record NC_044993.1, on the reverse strand, counting down.
CCTATAATATTCTGTCTGACTCTACTTTATCCCTGAACCTTCTATATTGTGTTCCAAATTCCCTTTATTATAGTTTCAGGCCAAGAAGACAAAACCTTAATTTTAATCTAGAAATCACATCTTCCCTTAAAGCTGTGAGATTCATTATGCAATACTTAGAACCAGGTGACCTTGGGTGAAGTCTTTCAAACTCTCATTTTATTTTCTTACAACAGGCTTACTATTATACCTAAATGACATACTTAAGATTTGGGGGCATTATTAAAATCACAACAATTAGACAAATTTTCCAGGGATATTATTTCTAACAAAGCCTTTATCCACTTATACAAAACTCATACATATTCAAAGGATTATGTTTCAGAAAGTGCCCCAGCTTAATACTAACTGATATATTCCAAGTAAGGAACATTACAGAAGTCCAGTGTTTGTGGAGTTTATTAAAAGCTCATGTTTTCTTTTTCTTTACAGTTCACCAATAGGTAAATTAGAAAAAATTGATATGCACTGGGAACAATATAGGTCTACACTTTCAAATCTTTTATCTAACAAGCTGTTAGAAAGGTTGGCCTAATTACTTTTCTCTATTTAAAAGTGTCCAAGCATGTTGGAGTTTAGTTAAGTGATTCTGATTTTATTATAAGCTCCATAGGAGAAGCACTCCAGGGTGGCCAGCCATGCCAGTTGGGCTATCTGCTTAATTGCCTTGATTGCAGAGCATTTTCTAAGGCAACAACAGCCCAGGCAATGCTAGTATTGTATTTGAATATTTCAGCACTGTGGTGTTTTCACACCACATGGGTCAAATGGTACCAATTTTAAAGTAGTAAGGAGAGAGATGCTCTGTGAAATATGCTAACTCTTGGAACAGCTGAGTCTGTGACAGTGTATCTAATGGTGACAAGCATAGGGTTTGGAGTTTGACTGTCAGTTACAAGCTGCACTAGTTAACTAAAATTCTCTGATTTCCTGTATTCTTTCTTCTGGCTAATATGACCACATTGACTATTTTGCAAGTAAATTAGAATCTATCTAACTACAAAAGGACAATTATAATTAGCTGGGCAATGGAGCGCCTTCATTTTGGTGTTGTAATGAAACTGATTCTAGAATGACATGATTTCTACATTTATATGCCTTATCTTTCCTGTCAGCATTGCTCACATCTTTTTATATCTTTCTGGTTTGGAAGCAACTTAGAGTAGTGACTGTGTTTTGATTCTGTTAATATTCCTCCAAGTTGTTCAGTAAATACTTAGTTATTTACACCATAGTATAAACAGGCAATTTGATGAGTTTGTAGTGGTATTGTTGCTCTTCTTCCTCCTCTAAGCCTGACATAGCCGTGGTGAGAGTGTGTATGTGTGTGTGTGTTTGTGTGTGTGTGTGTGTGTGGTGTCTACTAGGTAGGGACAAGCAAGAAAATGAGATATTTAAAGGAGCAACACCTCTTTAATCCCTAGTTGACCTTGAGATAATGCTCATTCAATTTATTTCAATTCCACAGACAGAATTAGCACTTTCTGTGTGCAGCATCCTTTCTCCCTTTGTATGCAGTGCCGAGCCCTTGATAAGATACAGTAAATAATTAGTTAATACTTAAATCAGAATCTGAGTATCTTAGAAATGGAAAGACTAGAAGTCATCTTGTTTTGCTTTCCAGAAATGGAATGAGTAGAAGTAATCTGTTTCGCTCCCCTCAATTTACAGATATGGATGTTGGGCTCAGAAATATTGAGATATGACCAAACTGCAGGGCTGTTGGTAGCAGAAATAATCAGCTCTAAATCAGGTCTACAGGGCTTGCATCTACTTCGTACTCTATCTCTATGACTCTAGAAATGCCAATTTCTCTCTCTCTCTCTTTTGGTAGCATATCAATTTCAAAGATCCCAGTAGTTAAAAACATAGCATCTAGTACAGGCTGTGGATTATAGGCGTACCTATCAATTCTAATAATTTTACTTTCCAGAAAAGATCCTTTGCTCTGGGCAGCTACCTCTCCAACAGTGGCTTCTGTTTTGCCTATCTGCTTCTGATCTGATATGTAGGCAGTGGTTCCCTTAGACTGGAGAAGCAGTTGTAATTCTCAGCTTGGGACTCTGCCTCTTACTCAGCCTGCAGGTGATTAAGATTCTCACCTGGAGAGCACTCAGCTGAACATCTGCTGCGGTATGTCATAGTTGAGGGGGGTGCATCTCCCACTGTTCTCATTCCAACCTAGTAGCAGGAGATACAGCAGCATATTTCACATCTACCCGAGATGAATACTTGCAATATTGAGCCACGAGAGTATTACTTTCTTTCCTCCTCATTTTACCCTAGATTGTATAAATGAAGTTAATCTTTTTGGTGGATTGGTGGAGGTATCCGTTATGTTAAATCAAGCGTCATGGTATAGTTAAATGAGCTTTTAACTCAGAGAAACCTACCAGAGTTCAAGTCTTAGTAGGTCACATGCTGGATGGGAAAACAGAAGGAAGTTGTTTAAGCTATTTCCTTACCTATAAAAGGAAACTCAAGTTTCTACCTACCTGAAAGAGCTATTTTGTGTGCCTGATGACATTTCCTCATTCATTCATTTAAGAACTATTTATTGAGTATACCCTGTCAGGAAATTCACTAGGTTGTGGTATGGAGTAGTGAAAATAACTAATGCTTATATAGCACTACAATTATAAAGACTTTTTTCCCTAAAAGATAATATATTAAAAAAAAAAAGCTGGCCCTAGTCAAATCAAGAGTTTACAGGCATTTGGATATTTTCTTTCCTGATAAGCAAATGCCTTACAGTTTGACAAATACAATTAAAATTTAAAATTATGGCCCCAAAGCAACTGAATATCTCAAAATGCCTTGTAAACTACAGGCAGTTTTAATGCTGTTAACTCCTTCGTCGCCCTCAGAGGCTGTGTCTAATCAGTTTCCCAGTTCTGGAAATGAGTGATGTTGTGCACAATTTCTCATGTTAATCCTATTCTTTCTAGTCCCACTCATGCCATTGCAATTCAGATCCTTTACCCACATATACATTTTTGCAAAACTCTGCAGGCTGACTTCACTGACTAAAGTCTCTCTTTTTCAGCACACAAAACATGATGCTCTCTGATTACTCAGTAATAAATATTGAGAGTGTCACTTGACTGCTCAGAAGACTTCTAAGTATATCCTCTATCAATAGATTTAAACATTTTAACATAGCATTCAAGACCCCCAGTATCTTCTTTTACACATGCCAGTACTTACCTATTTAAGCCTTTTATTTCATCCAGTCTCAAGTACTCATCTATTCATTTATTCAAGCATCTGCTAAATCCAAGCAATTAATAAACACCCATGTGTTCTTGTCTCTGCTGCCTAGTAGACTGGACAAGCTGTTTAACTTACCCTAAAGTTAAGTTATAGTGTCATTTAACTAAGGATTGTAATAACCACCACACAAGAAAAGATAACTCTAAAGATTCAATATGCTCATGTACGTAAGGTATAAGTAGAGTTCCACCAATAATGTATACTTCTTATTGTCCTTATTACCTTGAGTGTAATATTGTACAGATAACATTTGTTTAAATTTATAACATTTTTGGCAATTCATTTATGATAAATGAATTTTATCATAATTGAAAATTCTAGAAGTTAGAATTTTCTTCTAGAATTTTCAACTAAATAAAACTTAGCACTCACAAACATCTTGTTTATTGTTCAATAGCACTGATTTTGATTTTGTTTATCCTTATTTCTGGTGTTCACCTTAAGTCCTACAGGGTAGCACATGGAGCCTAACAGTTGCTTCTGGGGCAGATGGACAGACCTAAATAGGAGCTACAGGAATAAAAAAATGCAGAGAAAAAGGGAGCTCAATGTTGGACCAAGAATTGGAATCACAGGGCCAAATAGTCACTGAGAGAAATAATAAGGGTGTTCTGAGTTAAGAACTGAAAGGAATTGTTAGAAAAAACAGGCTGTGGAAAGGCAGCAATTGTTTGGAGAAAGGCCCAAGCTGCGGATTTCAGATACTCCATTGACAATATTTTGTCTAAACATGTGGGATCCTTTGAAGTTCGAACCTGTCTTTCCTTGAAGGTGCTCAAATATCAGAGGGGACCCCAAAAGAAATGTATTTTATGCACATGTGTGTCCAGGAGAAGTGAGAAGGAGAGAGATTGATTGGAGTAACATTGAATTAAATAGGGAAGGTAGGTTGTGGGAGGCATTTTCAGCCCCAACATTTCTTAACACTTCCTTCCTTTCTCTTTCCTTTCCTTCCTTTCTACATCCCTCTCTCCCTCCCTTTTGGCTCTCTTCCTCCCTTTTTTCTCCTTCTCTTCCTCCCTCTCACCCTCCTTTCTATCTTCCTTCCTTCCTTCCTTCCTTCCTTCCTTCCTTCCTTCCTTCCTTCCTTCCTTCCTTCCTCCTTCCCTCCCTCCCTCCCTTCCTTTCTCCTTCCCTTCCTTTCTCCCTCCCTCTCTCCCTCCCTCCCTTCCTTCCTTCCTCCCTCCCTTCCTCCCTTCCTTCCTTCTTCCTTTCTTCCAGCAATACCCTAATTTTATCCAGTGTAAGACCAAGAAAATAACTTGTCGATTAAAGTACTCCTTTCTGAGAAGTCTCACAATTTCTTACCAAGCCTACAGCTCCTTCTCAAAGAAACTGACAAACCAAAAACCTCTATGAATACTAAGTTGCCTATGGATATTGACAATGCATGGTAACCTCATTCATACCATATGACTGCTTCCCAGAATGCAGCTGATGAGAACAGAAAAAATACCATGATCTAATGGCAGGTTGCTCTCAGCTGGTTAGCAGCCTCTGAGCTTTGCCCAGTAGTGTTAACAGTGATTAACCATTCAGACTCTCATTTAGAGTGAATTTGAATATAAAGCATACAGAGAAATGAAGAGAGTGAGATCGAGAGAAAGAAAACAACCCGGAGAGAAAGAGCAATGAGTAGAAGCCATGTGATAGTAAAATCTAAGTTACAGTGTTATAATATTCTATTTTTCTGTTGCCAGTAAGTTATGTACCATCAGATAATTTTTTTTTTGCTCATTATCATCCTTTTTTCTCAGATTAAAAAACTCCCTTTAGCATTTATTATATGACAGGTCTCATGTTCATAAAACCCTTGGGTTTTGTTTGCCTTATAATATCTATTTATCCTTCAGATTTGAAAGATATTTTCACCGGATATACTATTCTGGGATAAAAGTTTCGTTTCTTTAGCACTTTACACACATCATGCCACTCTCTCTTGGCCTTTAAGATTTCCACAGAGAAGTCCGCTGCCAGATGTACTGGAACTCCTTTCTATGTTATTTTTTCCTTTTGCTGCTATTAAGATATTTTCTTTATCTTTGACCTTTGGAGGTTTGATTATTAAATGTTTTAAGGTGGTCATGTTTTGATTAAATCTGCTTGGCATGCTATAACCTTCTTATACTTGAATATTTGTATCTTTCTCTAGGTTTGTAAGTTTTCTGTTATCTCATTGAATAAACTTTCTACCCTGATCTCTGTCCCTATTCCTCTTTAATGTCAATAACTCCTACAGTTACCCTTTGGAGGCTATTTTCTAGATTATTTAGGCATGTTTCATTCTTTTTAATTCTTTTTTCTTTTGTCTCCTCTGACTGTATTTTCAAATAGCCTGTCTTCAGGCTCACTGATCCTTTCTTCTGCTTCATCAATTCTGCTATTAAGACTCTGATGCATTCTTCAGTATGTCAACTGCATTTTTCAGCTCCAGAATTTCTGCTTGATTCTTTTTAATTATTTTAACCTCTCTGTTAGATTTGTTTGATAATGTTCTGAATTCTTTCTCTGTGTTGTCTTGAATTTCATTGACTTCCTCAAAACAGATATTTTGAATTCTCTCTGAAAGGTCTCATATCCCTGTCTCCCCAGGATTGGTCACTGGTGCCTTATTTAGTTTGTTTGGTGATGTCATGTTTTCCTGAATTGTTGTGATGCTTGTGGGTGTTCATCAGTGTCTTGGCATTGAAGTGTTAGGTATTTATTGTAGTCTTCACAGTCTGAGATTGTTTACACCCATCCTTCTTGAGAAGGCTTTCCCGTTATTCAAAGGTACTTGGGTTTTGTGATCTAAGTCCTTAGTCACTGCAGCCATAACTGCTTTAGGGAGCAACCCAACCCCATAATGCTGTGGCTCTTGCAGACTGGTAGAGGTACCACCTTGGTGGTCTTGGGTAAGATTCTGAAGAATCTCTTGGAATATCTGGCAGAGATTCTTGTTTTCTTCCCTTAATTTCCCCCAAAGAAATGGAATATCTGTGTCCTGAGCTGTGTGAAGCTGGGGTGACACAAGCATCCCTGAGACCACCACTGGGTCTGCACCAGGTCAGATCTGAAGCCAGCAGAGCACTGGCTCTCATACAAGGCCTGCTGTGACCACTGCTTGGATATCATCTATGTTCACTCGAGGCCTGGGGGATCTAAAAGGATCTGTACCAATTCCAGGAAGGCTTGTGTTTTTCCCTTCAGGGCAGTGATTTCCTTTGACCCCAAGTGGGTCCAGAGATGCCATCTGGGAGCCAGGGCCTAGAGTCAGAAACCTTACAAATCAATTTGGTTCTTTATTTGCTGCTGAGCTCACACCCAAGCTCCAAGACAAAATTCTGCCTGGCTACTGCTAATGTTCACTCCAGGCTCAAGGCCCAAGCCCTCTTCATTCAGCTTGTGGTTAGTACCATCAGTTCTCAGTCTGTCCTTTCAGGGAAATGGGCTTCCCTCTGGCCCAGAGCAGGTCCATATATGCCGTCCAGGAGCTTAGGTCTGGAACTGGGAACCCCAGGAGCTCACTTGGTGTTCTATATACTGTGGACGAAATGATACCCAAGTTGCAAGACAAAGTCCACATTACTCTTCTCTCTCCTTCCCTCAGAATTCTCTCCCCTTAGCTACCACACCTGGGAATGTACTGGGTCACACCCGAAGCCAGTGCATTCCCGAGTCTCACCTGAGGCCCATGGTGAGTATTGCTGGGCTACCATCACTGGTTATTCAAGCCCCAAGAACTCTTTAGACAGCAGGTGATGAATCCTTCCAGGACTGGGTCCTTTCCTTCAAGGCATTAGCTGCCCTTCTGGCCCAGGATGTGTCTAGAAATGTCATTCAGGATATAGGGCCTGGAATGAGGGCCTCTGTACTCTGCCTGGTTTCCCATTCTACCATGGCTGAGCTGGTAACTAAGTTACAAGACAAAGCCCTCTTTACTCTCCCCTCTTCTCTCCTTAAGCAGAGCGAATGATGTTTCCCGGAGCTGCAAACTGTGCTACCTGTGGTTGAGGGAAGGGTGGCATAAGCACTCCCTTGACTGCCCTGGCTAGTGTCTCACTAGGTTGTATGTACCCCCAAGTCCACTGGCAGCAAGCCCAGACAGCACCAGGACTTTCCCAGAAATTGTAGTCCTTGTGTCCTACCTATACTGGCTTTCAAGTTTACTTAGGACTTCAAAGCACATTAGCCTGTGGTGGTGGTGCTTGCTGAAACTCAGGTTCTGACCACTGGGGTTGGTGATTTGCCTCTGGCTAGGGATGGTCTAAATGCTCCCTCTGTGAGTGCCAGCTGAGTTCTGCCCCTTGTTACTTTCCACTGTGACAGGGAAGCACTGAGTTCCCCGGCAAAGTCCCACAATCACTGCACTCTCCCTCACCCAAGTGCACAGATTCTGTCTCTGCTACACAGCTGCTGCTGGGGGATGAGGGTGGGTGGTGGTGTAGACAATTCAAGACTGTCTTTACTACCTCTGCAGTGCCTCTTTTCTGAATACAGTGTAAAAACTTGGTGCTTTGTTTATTCACCTAATTTGTTGGTTCTTATGTAGGTGCTTTTTTGTGTGGATAGTTGTTCAATTTGATGTTCTTATAGGGAGACAATTGTTGGAGACTTCTATTAAACCATCTTCCCTTCTAATTTCAAATGATATTAAAATTGCCTCCAAGATTATTAAAACTTAAAGATTCTAGGTTGAATTATCATATTTCTACTTATTTTTTGTAGGAGTTCAAGTCTATTTGGACATAAACTCTGAGACAGAGATTAGTATACAGAACATTTTAGGGAGTGTCTTCTCACTTCCCTACAAATGTGAGAGTAAGGTAACCAGGATCGGGCAAAGCAAGAAATTGAATGGCAATGCCAAGTTACAGAAGGCCTCAGTGTATCCTATGGGAAGCTCTGGAGCTGGGGTGGCCTTGTAGAATTATCCTGAATTGGGGCAAAGGGAGCAAAGCCTTTATCCACTGCATCAAGGATGCAGGATGATCCCTGGAAGGACGCATGACTTTGAGAAGATGTCATGAACTTGGGTGAGTCTTCTTTCCTCAGCTGGGAGCAACCTTCAGAGGAGACCAAGCTACAAGCCTTCAGTCAGCAAAACTGTCATCAGCTGATGGAATGCATGCTCTCCTGATGAGGAGAAGATCTGGGCTAAGCATCAGAGGACCCAATCCACTTCCAAAATATTTCTAGAACTGCACAACCAGAAGAGATTGTCCTGGAATACACAAGTGGCAGAAATAATGCTCTATCTTAAAAAAGAAAGTAAAGAAAGAAAGAATCATGCATCAACTTTTAATATTTGCAGACTTACCAATATCAGGGCTAGAAAACTGTTTACATCTTAGAATGTCAAAGAATTTCAGTTAGTTAATTATGCTGCAGGTGGGCAGATGTATCTAGGAGTAGATATTTGCAGATGCAAATTGAGAATTTTGCATGTGTAAAGGTAAATAGCTAACATGATTATTAAAGCACAGTGGAAAATAAACTGATATATAAAATGCAAATGTGTAGTGACAAACACATGGAGGCAATTTGCTTGTGAACTTTGACCTCTACTAGTCGAATGTCTCTGTTTCCTTCTTTGCTCTGTTATTTGCCATAATGAGACTGAGTTTCAGAGTGCAGCTTCCCTGCCCTGCAAATGACATTCACTTGCCCAGGACACAAGGTTAGCATTTTATAAATTACCACTTCAAAGCAGGAGTCACCATCTGTATGCAATAGAACTGAGGTGAGTGTCATGTGATAGCAACCCTACCATTTTCTTATTGTCCCATTTCAGATTTTATTAAACAAGTCTGATTTTCTTTGTAGGGGCAAAGGCTTTATTAAAGAAGAAAAATGAATTATTCAGAAATTTTGGTTTTTTCCTGTTTCTTTTATCTGCTCATGAATCTTTGACTATCTAGAACCTGATTCATTAATCCTGGATGCAACTTCATTACTTCAAAGACCCATGCAAATTTATCATCCACTGTGTTTTAACTTTGCACACTAATTCTTTCAACCATGTCCCCACATGTTTCTGAACATAAAATCAACCTACTCCTAAGCCACTTCCTACCTCTATCCCACCTCTGTTGAATGTCCTTGCCCTCTTTCCTTTAAGCAATGCCATTCATCCATCCATTCATTCATTTTAAATTATCATGTATACATACCTTATCCCTGGCAATATATTGGGCATTAGAATCATAGAAATGAATAAAATATGACTCTTAAGTTTAGTGGGAGGCATACCTCTGTATCAACTAAAAATATATCTAATTGGGTTTTAGAGTTTGTGTAGGAGTATGTCTAATATATTACTAAGAGTATGTATTCCATTAGAGGGAGAGACATTTACAAAGCCTCCGTGGTATTAAAAATATGGCAACTTCAGAGAACTCTAAAAGTTTTCTATGATAACAGCATAGAGTACACGTCAGGGCAGGAGATGAGGATGAAAAGGTAAGCAAGTGCCATCTCATGGCATCTTTACTAAGGCAAATTCTACTTGCTTTAAGTCCCCATTTGAATATATGGAAATGTCAGTTCACATTAATACCGCATCTCTGTATTTTCTTACAGAATCAATTCTAAAAACTTTATATTGAAATGTCATATTGTAATCAAATTAGATGTGTATGTTATTTTCTTTGTAGGAAATGTATGTTATCTGTGTTTTCCAAAGAGAAAAAGATAAAATATGATCCATTTTTCTAGTCAATTAGGTGAAAGTATCTCAATTCAAAACCTTTAGCCACCTAATTCACTCATTGAAAGGCTTGATTTGAGCTTGATACAGAGGCAACTCCTCAGGTTGAAGGAGACTCAAAGCCAGCCCTGTTTAAGTTGTTCATTGTAAGTGATTGATGTGTGACTGAACATCAGAGAGTGAAATTAGAGAGCACGGGATCCACAGGAAAAACACCTATCAGTAGAAGCTCGTACTGCATCTTAAAATGCTATTTTGAACGATCTGTCTCTTAAGGCAGAATGTTGGGTACACAGAAGAGAGTCTGAGTCTCTTTAAGGGCATTTGGACCTGGAGCGTAATACAAGGCTCTTCAAAATTGGCCTTCCTGCTCGGTGCTACAGGCACAATAAATATCCTTCAAAACACTCAATCTGTTATTCTAAGTTGGCTGGAATTACATTGAAAACCAGTTTTCTGGAGGGCAAAACAGCCAAGATGAAATCTGTTGAGAGACACAATTCCATGGATTCTGAAAACTGCCCACGTATAGACCCAACATGTTGCTGTTCTCATGATTCCACTTAACAGATTTTTGTTGCTCTGCTCAAATGCACCCTTCTTAAGGACAGAGAATGCGTTATTTTTGTCAAATAAATTTTCCCACGGCAAAAACCGAAGAGCAATATTTTTTCCCCTTTACAAATTAAATAGGAAGAAATTTATAGTTTTTAAGCTCAGTAGTTGGAAAGTCTATGGAGAAATATTATTGAATTCATGTTTCTGGTCTCGTAACAGAGTTGAAACAGCTAAGTTATCAGTAGACTGACCATTCATTTACAGATGCTAACATTGAAGTTCATAAAGTAGTATAATTTGCCTGAAGTCACTTGGCTCATATATTAGTCATTACTTAAACTTCATGCTGGTTTTGCATTTTTGTGTGTTTGACTGTGGGTAATTATGTCTGTATGCCCACCACATATAATTATTCTTTGTATTTTCAATTCATGCCAATTTCTAGAAAAATAATCTCTTGAATTGATCTGATTTTTAAGATGTACAAAATCATTCTTAGATGGAATTGAAGATTTTATTTTAAAAGACCATATTCTGAACCAAAATTATGGATTGCACAGTCTTTCAGTTGGCGTGAGACTTTAAAGGAATTATCTCAGTCTTTGCTCCCAATAACTCTATCAAGCCCAGCAAGTTAGTTTTTAACCTCCTTTTTTTTTTTTTTTTTATCTTTTTTGCTGATAAGGAAACGATGGCTTAGAGAGTTTAAGTAAGTTACCCGTAGCTGCAGGTCTGGCATGCAGTATAGACCATTTGAAATGCAGTATAGAGCTTTGTTTTAAACCACAGATTTTCCACATAGTAAAATCAATTATAGTATAATAATCAATTATGATTGTAGTAACCAATAGGAACAACAGAGTATGGAGGCACCATAATTAAGGAGTCTGTGGGATTCTATATGAAAGACAAATTGACCGAGCCTGGGATCCCAGGCAGGCTTGCTAGAGGAGAGGGTGCCTAAGCAACCAAAAGGAGAATTTGTTTTGTTTTGTTTTGTTTTTGGAGAGAGGTGTGCAAGGATATAGAGAAGCAAGTGAAAAAAGTGAATTTCAGGAATTTCAAACTAATCCTTATGGTAAGAGTAAAGTTTGGGGGGAAATTCAGGGGAGTGTAGCAAAAAATGAAATGGAAGGTGGGTAGAGGCCAGAGTATGAAGAGCTATGTGATTCTTACTTTATTCCAAAGTCTATGAAAGTTACTGAATAGCTTTATACAGGTATGTTGCATCTTCCTGTATTTTAGGAAGATCATTCTAGCAGCAGCGTAGAAGATAGAGTGCAGGCATAAGGATGAACATAATCATTATGAATAATCACCACCCAGCAGGGCTTGTCAGCTCTGCTTGGGGGGAATGAGGTGGAGAACTGCTGAAAGTCGTAAGTTCAGATCAGCTCGTAGAATCCCTGAGCCACAGGGTGTCCTGATATCTTGAGAAAATCATTTCGGCCAAAACTGTGGTGCCATCGTTCATTTATTTTGCATTTTTTAGACATTCCCAGGAGACTGTCTTAACATGAGAGAAATCTGACTCAACACAAAATATGCCGTCCATTTATTTTCCACTTGGGTTTATAAGATACTGGGTTAGTAAGCAACATGCCATGTATTGCAATTTGAATTTGAACAAGAAATAGATTTTCTTTTAATGTTACTTATCTCTGCAATGGAATATATCCGATTTCAAATAACAAATAATATTTTGTTGCAGTTTCTCTCTTTGGCAGTGTTGTGGTCTATATATTTTTCATCACTATAATTAGTCTTTCATCTTAAACAGAGTGATAATTCATTGCATGACATTCAGTCAGAAGTTTTGTTGTTGTTGATAAGGCAAAGCTTATTGTTAGGAAAAAGGGGGGAAAGTCTAATTTGCTAGAAGAGAACAGAGTATAAAAATAACATTATCCATTCAGTCGGATTGAAATCTTGGCAGCTGCTCTTCAAAAATGTTGCTGACATGGTTTATATTATATTAAAATTCAGAATTACTGCATTTTCATCAGTTTCTCTGTCTACAGCTGGCATATCATGTTGTCAGCATCTTGGGATTTACAAGCCAATGTACATTGTAAGAATGTTCCTTTAAATGGACATTTTTATAAGCATGTTTTCTAGTTGATATGCTATGGAATTTTAAAGTGTAAACATATGTTATGAAAGTCAGAATGCTTTAAAGTGTAAGTGGAATGCATGAGTTGGGTTTTCTTAGCTCAATTTTCATAAGATTTGCTTAAAAGCAAAATAGTTCCTCTGGGATGATTTTAAAATGTCTTTTAATTTTCAAAGACATTGATTATTTCAATGAAGAAAATTGTTAAAAGATAAACTTTGAATAATGGATGCATCCAAAAAGCTAAATTATTCTAAAATGGGTGTAAAAAATTTCTGGCACTCAGAAAAATACTATCATATAAAACATTTGCCATCTACAATACTATAATAATATGTGGTGTCATTTTCATAGAATTATTAGTCTCACACATTAGATGGAGAAACTGCTACTAATAACATAATAAGCACAGTTTGGAGAATGTTGGATTTTAATGTATTGTTAGTATGTATTTTCTGTGACTAATTTAGAGTTCTTTGGAAACTATAATCAATTCTAAGAACTTGACAATTTCATAAGGCTTTCGATAATGTTAAAATATGTATACTTACACGTGGATCCTGCAGATATTTATAAGCACTTATGTGGTTATGATGATAAAACTAAATTAGCATATTCATCTCGCCTTTAGAGGATTCTTAAAAATTGGATTTGAGGCTAAATAAAGTGAATTTCTTTGTAGATTGAAAATGCTGGAAGGAACTTGGATTGTACCTGAAGAGCATGGCAGATGAAATTTTGGATTTGAAAATAGTGGTGTTGACTTTTCATAATGTCCATTTAGAATGCATATATGAAAGATCTAGAAACACTGCAGAACTGTTTACCATTTCCTGTAAAAGGGAAGTGCATAGTGGACACAGCCAGAATGCATGGAGCCCAGACTCTAACAGAACACCTGATGCTTGCACCTAATACTCTGATGCTTGTACTCTCTCCCAAAGCTGGCTGCCTCCTATCCTAAACACACACACACACACACACACACACACACACATTACTGGCTCTTCTTTGCACATTTGCCTAAGGATATGACATTAAATTGGTCTCTTTATTATATATACCAGCAACTGCCTAATCTCTCGTTATGACTCCAGAAAGAAGCCATTAGTATTTCTACCACCAGTAAGCAAAGCTACAAGTGAACTCGAAAAGTCAGGTGCACCATTCCAATAACTCAGTGTCCATTTTCAGCATGAATACAAATGGCTTTGGGAAATCAAGATGTTGATGGAAACTTTGCTAAAGCTGAGATTTTTTTCCACCCTCAGAGAGACTGTAATAATTGTATTTCAATAGAATTGATATCATTAATTTATAATTATTACTTTCTTTAGTTGGAAAATATGCATGTGAAAGTTTTGGCCAAAGTGCACTCTCAGGAGGAAAATTACAACACTTTGTAATCAATAACAACTGGGCTTTTGGAATCTCTCCTTGGTTTTCATTAGCTGGAAGGAGAGCACATTTAAAGGAATGCTAACAAGTATTGATGTTTAGATTTGATTTATCAATGCTATTTAAATGTATATCTGCACTGTGCTGAGTTTATTTTTCTACATTAAAGATTATTCAGTGATATCTCCTGGGGTAAGACAACTTCTAAACAAGATAAAGCACCCTGTGAATTAATTTATTTCAGAAAAACAAGGAAACGTAATTTGTGTCTTCTTTTCATTAAATTATCCTTTAGTATATTGATTTAACAGGAACCAAAAACTTATTTGGCTAAGGAAACAAAACACAGACACAGCACTCTGTCACTTTGGTGACTCTTTTTTCTACTGAGGAAAAAATGCATGTGTGGGTGTGTACATATATGTTGTGTTGTGAATGTGTGTTTGTGTGTAGTTCTCTGTGTTCATATTATAGGTGCTGTTTTATAAGAGAAAAACACTGTTCACTTCCATTCAAAAACAGACGAAAGAAGTACAGTCAGTTAATACTTGCTACCTGGCCCCTTGCATTTTGATTATACTCTGCATAAACGATAAAATTATTGTGATTACATCATGAAATCAAATAATAAGAATTGACTAGCCATTGGCAAGTCAGGGTGTACAAACACCCTGCGAGACCATCTGGGTTCCCAAATAACAGCAATTTTTCAACCCTTTAAATCAACAACTAACCGTGATAGGAGAGAATTTGAAAGCCAAGACAAGTTTAACATGTATTGGAATAACTGTGTGTGTGTGTATGTGTGTGTGGGTGTGTTAAGACTTTATTAATCTGTTAATTTTATCTGTACCAAAAAGATGTAAATTACTATTTACTCAGGAAACATTTAGTCTTGTGAACTTGAATAGGTGAACCGTTATTAAATTTAGTCTCTCAAGAGCACTTACATCCTGATGGTAGCACAGAGACCGAGTCTGTATAAACTATTATTACATGTGAAAAAAACTAACTTCTGTAATTAACTTACAATATTATACATAAGGCTCCAGTTACAGTAAAATCCAATTTTCCATAGTATACACACTAGGCAGCTTTACTGAATATTAGATTTTAATGAAATTTATGACCTTACTCATAATTTATTTTTTAAGTTGGAAAAGTTTTGGTTAAAGTTCAAGGCAGTATCTTGAAGCATGAAAAAAAATCTATACCAAGCTTTTCTTAAAGACATTTTAGAATGAATTCTGAAAACAAGAAGGGGCTTATTTGATTCTCAGAATATCTCATTGAAATTATTCTTGCTTTAACATGGAAGAATTCCCTGTTGACAATAAGGAAGTGTTCCGTGCTTGTCCTTGGCTGAAGAATGATAGTTTATGACTCTTTTCCTCTCATTGGTTATCTAGCAGCTTTAATTCATGGAACTATCTAGTCCAGCAAGTCTCAAATTTGCATGTGCTTAAAAATCACTTGGGAATCTTGTCAAAATCCAGATTCTAATTCAGTAGGTCTGGGGTGGGACTCTCAAATCTGAATTTCTAATAAATGAGGCTGATGCTGCCGGTTGGAGGACCACATTTGGAGTAAAAAGTATCTAGTACATACTAAAGATGATTCATGTTCTTCTCATTTTGCAAATGAAGAAAATGAGACTCAAAGAGATACACAACACCTTTCTATATGTGATTCTTCACCATGGCTATTTATTAGAATCACCTGAAGAGTGTTTGAAACATAAAAGACTGAGGCCTCACTCTAGACCAGTAAAACCAGAATCCCTGGGGAAATCTGTGATTTTTCATAACTTCTCCAATGCAATGAGGGTTAAGGATCACTGTATAGGTCTCACAGCCAATTAGTGAAAAGGCCGAGTTTAATGGTAGACTGACTGATTGGCAGCCTAACTGATTGATTCATGATTGATTTCTGCTTATACTCAGCATATATTTGTTGAATTATGCCCCAGATGCCTTTGAGAGCCTTTAACATACAGTGTCCTCGTTCTTTAGATCTCAATAAATGTTACCTTTTCGGAAAGGTCTTCCTTGACCATAATATCTAAAATGGCTATTCCTGTCTTACGAGGTCATCACATCATTCTGTTCTATGTCTTTTAAAATAATGTATTATCATTATCTAAAATTATATATACACACACTCACACATTTGTTTCTGTATTAAAAACCAGAGATGTCTTGTCCCTGTTCACTTTCATAACTTTCATATCTTGCACTTAATAAGCTCAGAGTCAATATTTCTTTAACAAACTACATTTAAAAGAAAGCGACACAGTTAAGCAGCTGCAAGTATGAGTTTTAAAAAGAAAAAAATTAATTGTGTTTCTTTGGACATTTTCCTTATATCCTACTAGCTTTACTTTCCATATCTGTAAATAGCATCTACCTCATACAATTTTTGCCATATTAAAAGAAAAGATTTGTGCATAATGTTTAAACCTGTGCCTGATATCCAGAAAACATTCAGTAAACAATACTATTGTAATCTTAATTAATGACCACAAAATTTCTGTACATTTCATATTGTAATCCTCATTTAACAACTGGGAAAATACATCCATTAAAAAGATACCATTTGCTCAAGATCACAAATACAACTTTTGAGGTTTGACCTCAAAGCTAAGCCTAAAAGCTAAAAGAACCTAAAAGCTCATATGTGTAAAACTCTGTGCAAGACCCTTCTACTCATGTTTTCTGGTTACAACCTCACATCAGATGAGCCACCTTTTGACTCCTAATCCAGTGTTCTTTTGACTATACCACTGTGTTGTTTGATTGGCAGCAGAGAATGTTGCTTTTCTCCAGGTACACTAATGAGTGGGTTCATCAGTTGATGTCCAATTCCAAAACCCATTGGTGAAACCAAGGTTTATGTGTGAGGCAAAGATCTGAGCTACAATACATCTTGCTACTGCCATGTATCAAGCACCCATCAATCCTCAGTGAACCACTGTGATATAAGTACAACAATTCTCAATTTATAAATGAAGATATTAGATGTCAGACAAGGGAAGTGAATTAGCCAGGCTATTATAACCGGTAAGACCAGAGGTAGGATTGAAACTGAAGGCTGTGAGTAATAAAAAAAAAAGTTTGGTTTTGGGATGGAATGATTACACTTCATAGATGGTAAGAGTCTGCTCTTTGTGAGATGGAGAACATACGGAAATCACTTATTTTTTTGGTCATTACTTTGGAGTCCTCCCAATTTTTGTAGAGAAATTTACCATGCAATAAAAACCTCATAAAAGGTGATAGTCTCCTAAACAGAAAGCAAGGGGGATCCAGTGAAGGAGTTGAAATGCATTCAACATAGTGTATTTGTGTGTGTGTGTGTGTGCATGCACGTGTGCGCTTAAATATACTGAGTTTGCAGTAAAATGTCAACCCCATAAAAGAGGTACCGTAGGAGATACAGTTCTTAGACTCAGGAAACTCAAATTAACAGGCACAATTTTATTGAAATATGTCTGGTATAAAAATGAACAGATGTGTGCTGTAGCCAAGGTAGAAACCTTGTGAAATAGGATGTCCATTTCCCTGAAGTCATTTGAGAAGGCCTTACAGAGAAAGTGACATGTCATTTGCTTCTTAATTTTGGAGCAGTCAGAACTCATTTTAAGGGTATCCCCATTAGAAAAAAAAAACATATGCAAAATCATGGCATATAAAAGAGTCGGAGTGTTTGGGGAACAGGAAGAAATAGTCTGTGGCTACAGCAGAGGGTGCGTGGGGGGAGTGCATAAAATGAAAGAAAACTTAGAATTTTATCAATAACATACTTTTTTAAGTTAAAAATAATTCCTTCTGCAAACTTACAAGTGAGATGCTCTCTCCTCTTTCCGCCTGCCGTTGTACAGCAGGAAGGCACCATAAGAAATATGCTATAAATTCTGCATGCATAGGTTAACATTACTACACAGTTTTGAGAGCTGCTAATACAGCAACATTTTAGAACATCTTAAAAGATTTTTTAAAATTTATTTTTCATATGTAAGGGATTGACATTTGGCCCCTTTTCTTTACTTTCTGCTTGCTACTCTGTCCATATTTACCTAGCTCGCTTACCGGTTTGAAGAATCAGTTTACATATGGCCAAGAAAGAATACAAAGATTTGGAAAGTCTCTGAAAGAGAACGTAATAAAATCCTACCTCCCTGCAGAAGCTGAGAAAGTCTGCAGCTTGTGAAGGGCAGAGATCCCCACTGAGCCTGAAGAGGTCCCATCACTCTGTATCCCTGCCCCAGGGGCTGCCTTTCACTCAACCCATTCCTGAAATAAGCCCTCTATAATAAAAGGTCTGTTCTTACCTATGAGTTCTGCAGTGAGTCCCACAGCCATATTATAGAAATATTGGGTTCCTGGGGTGAACCACTCCCAACCTAAGATAATTTGAGATAGGAATGAAAAGTTTTATTTAAACTTAAAATACCCTTATCCCAAATATAGGGTTCTGTCTCTTCTGGTTAACAGAGGCATTTAAAGATTTAAAAAGTAGAAAAGAACTTGAGGAAAATTATTTTTCTGCAGAAGAAAGTCAGAGTCTTTGATCATACTCTGAAGGTTAATGATCATACTCTGAAAGTTAATGGAGTCTTGGAGGGGCGAAGAGGGTCTGCTGCATAATTTGGGGCTTTGGAGGACTTATCTGCAAATAAAATTTGGAGTGGATGAAATATTTTCTAACTTTATCCAGGATTCTTGGAACTTCTTATGTTTCCTTCTCTCCTTCTGCTTTTTAAGAGGAGATTTAAATTTCATTTTCATGTCATCAGATCCCCAAGAGTAAACTGAGATCTATTAGAGGAATCCTAACTTTGAGTACCAACCACCTTTTGTCCTATATCAAAATATAGGGCAAAATACAGGGCCTAAGGCATCCTTATGTCACATGCCAAGTATAAATGGTGAGGGATTCCTCCACTGCAGCCAGGTTAGGAGGAAGGTTAGGAGATGGATAGCAGATGCCTTCATCTGCAACATTGCAAAGTGATTGAGACTGAAGGCCTCAGGAATAAAAAAAAAAAAAAAACCGTTTACAGCAAAGATATAAAATTAATGTCTAAATTCAATCTACATAGCAAGTGCAGCATAGGCTGTAAATACTAAGCATTAGCCCTACGTAAGAGTCAAGAAAATGGATTATAGATCTTTGTAGGGGACTTGCTTTCTCTTCAACCTCAGTGTCCTCATCTGCAAATTTTGTAAATTTAGAGACTTAGATTAAATCATCTGTGCATGTATCACCACCTGTATATACTGTATGACACTCCCCCTTGCTTTTCCCTTTTGTTTTCCTAGATTTGATGACATCTGATGTTTGACCATCTCACTAGTTTGTCTCTTCCACTCCAACAGTCCACACTTTCCAACACCTTCTCCCTCCCACACCCATTTCAAGAAAGAGAGATTAAAGGCAAAAACTTTGCTAACTAACCAGTAGTTAATTCTCTAGGTCTAAGAAGTCTATAGTCTAAGCAAGAAGGTAGAACCCTAAATACTGAATTATTTTAAAGGGGAAAGTGTATCAAGAAAAACATACTTCTATAAGATGGAAGATCAAGGAGCACTGAAGAATATTCTAGAAGCACAGTTCAACTCAGCTGAAGCATAAAGCTGAATATACTTTAATATATAGGTAATGTTTCTTTTTACACACATTGAACAAGTTTGTAATGCATACTCAGTTGTGTCACTCAGTGTGTATGCATAGATGAGTGAAGACATACAGCTTCAATCAGAGGGTAGCATACTCCATCTTAGAATCCTTCACTCGGTTGCAAAATGATAATTGATAATTAAATTTATCAGATTTTTTTGCCTTCAGTCATTAACTTTTTTCAGCTCACTTGATTTTATGCATTCCACCTATCAGATACTATGCTGGGCAATGGAGAATACAGCAAAGAATAAAAGAAAAAGAAATTAGGATAGTTATAGAAGGCCTCTTTGAGGAGATATTTAAAGAAGTGACTTAAAGGATGAAGAGGAGTCAGGAAGGCTGAGAGAATATGGTATGTGGTATGTGTTTGAGTATGAATGAATGTGTGTAAATGTGAGATTATACGTGAATGAATAAATATGTGGTGGTGTGGGAGGTAAGAGGATGTCTGCAAGCAGAAGTGCAAAGTCTTGGGGCAGGAGAGGAAATTCTGTAAAATGAAAAATATCAAAATGAAAGACAATGAAAGAACTAGGCCAACAGTGAAATTCAGAAACATGAAATTAGTCAAAGAACTTCCAATTAAGCTTGCAATTAAGCTTCTCTCTTATAACTAAATGGAATCCTGGCTATTAAGTAGAGGATTCTTCAGACATGTGTAAGATGTGATATATGTAGAATTGCTTTTATGGAAATATTATACAGATAGTTGGATGTGTCTGGCAATATTTTAGGCGGTCTGTGAGTTCACAATTATGCTCATAATAAAACTAAGACATTGGTTTCTCTTTTTTTTTTTACACATTGATACTTGCACTGATGGTGCAAAAATAATAGTGAGTAACACTGATGGGGCCTTAGCAAAATCAAGCCAGTAATATCAAACTACAGTAGTGGTCACTGTATTTTTTTTTATTTTCATGCAATTACAGTTTAAGAAGCCAATGTCAGCCAGGCAGTTTAAAAAGCCAATGTCAGCCGGGCGTGGTGGCTCACGCCTGTAATCCCAGCACTTTGGGAGGCCGAGGCAGGCAGATCATGAGATCCGGAAATCGAGACCATCCTGGCTAATACGGTGACACCCCGTCCCTACTGAAAAATACAAAAAATTAGCCAGGCATGGTGGCAGGCCCCTGTAGTCCCAGCTACTCAGGAGGCTGAGGCAGGAGAATGGCATGAACCCGGGAGGTGGAGCTTGCAGTGAGCAGAGATCATGCCACTGCACTCCAGCCTGGGACACAGAGTGAGACTCTGTCAAAAAAAAAAAAAAAAAAAAGCCAATGTCACTTAAGAATAACTCTTGACATAGGTCTTTTCTAGTACATTGTGTGATGTATAAAACACTTCTGCTACATCCTGAAGTGTAATGATTGCCCCAGGGAAAAAACTGTTCTGCAATTGTCTGTGAGCTGAACTAGCTGCCTTTGTCATGGAACAGTATTGTTGCTTGAAAGAATGGCTAACCAATTGTGAAGTTTGGAAGAAACAATGCTCCCAAGACCACTCCATCTTCTTACACTGATTTCTAGTTCAGGGTTCCCCAAGACCACTTTTAGGTTCAATAATTTACTAGAAGGACTCCAAAAACTCAGTGAAAGGTATTCTAGTTAAGGAGAACTGAAAGATACAGATTGAAATCAGCCAAGAGAAGGGACACATGCAACAGAGTATAGGGAAATTCCATACAAAAAAGCTTTCTGTTGTCTTTTCTTTGTGGAGTTGTAGACAGCGTTGCTTTCCTGGCATCGATGTGTGACCATATGCACAAGAAATTTCCAGCCAGGGAAGCTCACACAGCCTTGGTGTCCAGAGCCTTTACTGGGGCTTGATCATGAAAACTTGATTGGCTCCCTGCCATGGCTAACCTCATTCTCCAACTTCTCTGAAAGTCAAGTGATAGGACATGACTCAAGGCTCATGAATCACATTACTGGTGTGGCCAAAAGCCTTCACTCGAAATTACGTTGTAACTATTTGGCACCTTCCAAAGCTCCCAGGTGAACAAACACATACCTATCAGGCAGGATATTTTAAAAAACCTAGAAATTACTTCCAAGAAGCTAAGGACATAGGTTAATTTTTTAAACCTCTTTTGGGAAAGATTAACTTCTTTTTTTTTTTTTTTTTTTTGAAATTGGGTCTTGCTGTGTCACCCATTCTGGAGTGCAGTGGTGTAATCATGGTTCATTGCAGCCTTGACTTCTCAGGTACAAGTGATTCTCCCACCTCAGCATCCTGAGTAGCTGGGACTACAGGCACATGCCACCACACTCTACCGTGTTGTTTTAATGTAGAGACAGGGTCTCACTATGCTGCCCAGGCTGGTCTCAAATTCCTGAGCTCAAGTGATCCTCCTATATCAGCCTCCAAAATGCTTGGATTACAGCCGTGAGCCACCATGCTGGGCCCGAATTCTTTACTATACCTAAATCACTTATGATTAACCAGACTTGGATATTTGGCAAATCTTTTCTCAAAAGTGAGTAAAGTGATTCTGTCATGTCAAGGTAAACAACTGACTGTATGTGTTACCGAAGAAAAAAAAACAACTTACAAGTAAATGTTAGATTTTGGAAAATGTTATCAACTACCATGAGTTATAGATTTCCAATATTTAAAGACTTACCTAGAGAGATTGAAACTGGTGACCAGGTAGCCTTTACAGATTAGAGAGACAGTAACTGAAGTTCCTCTAGGTAATTATTAACGATAACTTTCAGCTGTTTGCTTACCCATTGTTAGCTGTCCTCCTGACTCTTAAAATGTCATATAGCCTAACCATAGTTTCTGCAGTCTTCCTATAGATAGCCTCTTACCCTTGTGTATAGATTACAAGATGTTGGCTAAATTGTTTTCAGGGACTCAAAAGACAGTCCTGAATCCAGCTCAGAATGCTCAAGATCATCAACCCTTCAATTAATTTTGTGCAAGTGTCAGATGGGTACCTTTTTGACATCAAAAGTCTAAACCTCACTCCAAGAACCAAAAAAAAAAAAAAAAAAAGTCAAAGACTCAGTTGCTAGGACCATGTCCTCATGGACCTATTTCTGAAATGAGGAGTACCTCAAATGGTTGCAACTCAGTGCCTGATCCATGGACTCTGGAATTTCCTTCATCTCAGCCAATCAACTGATGACCCCTCATTACCCAATTCCCCACCCCCTTAGTCTGATCCTTAAAGTCACCCCACTTAAGTAAGACTCATTGGGGCGGTGGATTTGAGGCTTGCTCTCATGTCTCCTCACTGGGCTGCCTCATGAATAAATCCTTTTTCTGCCACAAATCTCAATGACTCAGTGATTGGCTTGCTGTGCATTGGGGAAAGCAGCCTTGTTTGGTAACAAGATCAGTGATAATATTAGAAACATGATTGAAAAAATATTTCCAAATAAAATGTGTCAACATATGGAATATCTGCTTAACTCAATGAATCAATATTTTCCAGATGACTAATATATGATGTTATAAAATCATCATGCAATGGTAAGAGATCCATTCAAAGTGTAAGAAAGACTGATGGATTTTAATAAAACAGAGAGCGCAAAGTTCACTGGTATGGTTTTCAGATTGTGATTTACAATTAACATTTAAGAAACTATCGCTTATCAAGTTTTGATGTTGTATTAGTTTATTCTCCCACTGCTATAAAGAACTACCTGAGACTAGGTAATTTATAAAGAAAAGAGGTTTAATTGGCTCATGGTTTCTCAGGCTGTACAGGAAGCATGGCTGCGGAGGCCTTAGTAAACTTAAAATCATGGTGGAAGGTAAAGAGGAAGCAGGCACAGTCTTCACATGGCCAGAGCAGGAGAGAGAGAGAAAAGGGAAGATGCTAGACGCTTCCTAAGAACTAGATCTCATGAGAACCCTATCGTGAGAACAGCAGGGGGGAATTCAGCCCTCATGATTCAATCACCTCCCACCAGGCCTCTCCTCTGACACTGGGAATTACATTTCAACATGAGATTGGGGTAGGAACACGGAGTCAAAACATATCAGATGTAGTATCAAAAAGGGATATCCATAATTATCTGATAAGTCTATAAAAGACCTCTTTTTTTAATACATAGGCTGGATTCTCTATGAAGAGAGAAATAATGTACCATACCAGATTTTTTTAAGTTATTTTCTTCTCTTTCAATAACTTTGAAATATACCAGATTAAACGCAAAATAGAAGTGAAAATCCAGCTCTATTTTGTTAAGCCAGATGTTAAGAGAAATGCTAAAATATAAAAGCATATGACTCTTATTGGTAAATATTTCTTTGTTCTATAAAACAATTTTTAATAAATATGTCATTGATATTAATATGCAATTAAATTATCATTTGAAAAATGAATAAATACACTTATTTCTCAGTATAAATTTCTATTAAGATAAATACTGATGGATATAACCCACATAAAAATTTTATTTCTTGCTTTAATAATGTTAAGAGTATGAAGTTGTCATGAGGCCAAAATGCTTGATAATAACTATTTGAGAGCAGTATTTCTCAAAATTAGTCTTACAGTTAATCACTATGATCTCTGACTGGGACAACTACAGTTTGTGGGTCCAATCTGGGCAACCCTCTGTTCTATAAATGAAATTTTATTGGAACACAAACATGCCCATTTAGTCACATATGACTTATGACTACTTTCACACTACAATAGCAGAGTTGAATAGTTGAAGCAAAGTTGAGCAGTTGTGACAAACATCACACAGACACACACACACACACACACAAAATTCTATGGCATGCAAAGCTTATAATATTTATTGTCTGTTTACAGAAAAATGTTTGCTCACCCTTGATTATGTGTGCCATAAAATCAATTTTGTGGTTTGGATCAGCAATCTTCCAAAATAAAGAAAATAATTAAAGAAAAAAGAGAAGTAAAACACATAGATTCGATGAGAAAAAAAAAAGCAGTGCATCACATAGTGTTAGCCATTATTTTTGGAACATATTTGTTTTTGCTGTTTGCATGTGTGTTGAGTTTAGTTGTAATTTGTTTTACTCTGGGTCATGGTAAAAAATTGAAATCTACTGATTAAAGTGTAAACTAAGTACAATTAGGATTCTCAGAGATGAATTATTAACATTGTAAACGGTCTTAAATTCTCCAAGGCAGTAGGTGGCATATCAATCGAAAATAGATAACATTGACACATTTACATTAGTCTTACTAAAGATATTCACAGATATTTATGGCAAAACAACTCCAACAGTTTTTGTAGAATGTGAATTTCCCCTAACTGTACAGATTTGGTTATGCTTTATAGCCTGTTATTTTAAGAAGACTACAGTTAATGTCATTTTTCTCTATATATGTCATTGTAGGTAATCGAGTTTGTTTCTTAATCTGAAATTTGTCTCTTTTGCATTGTGTGTTTTATTATCATTAGTCACTTCAGAAAGTGAATACCTTTAAAGTAATTTGTTTATGTTTAATAAGTATAATACACACACACACACACACACCCCTCCTAAGGACATAATACCATATATTTTTACAAACAAAACATACTCACATAACCAAATAGAGTTTGGATCTTTTACATTACACATTGGAATACATTCGAATTGAATTATTTTTTAAGACTGATAGTTTTTGGAGCATGTTTTTAGGCATTTTAGGACATGAGAACATGAATAGAGCTGTTCTCTGTCATAAAGAAGTTTGAAAATAAGATGAGAATAAGACCTAGATGTAAATAGTTATAAAATTTTGAGTGTGTGTGTGTGTGTGTGTGTGTGTGTGTGTGGTGTAGTTTTGAAATCTCATGTCAAACAGAAAGAGCACATGCTTTGGATTCACAGAGTTCTTGATTCATGCTTGAGGACCTGCAAGGCTTTATAAAATGTGTTGTACAGAGCCTAGCAAACCTTGAGTACTAAATAAATGTTGGTATCTTCAAATTGAAGACAATAGCAGCAGCATACAAGATTCAGGCTTTGTGGCTGTTTTGCAGCATTCCTGCGAGGAATGCAGGAGGCACTTGTTACAGAGATGATGGCAAATTTCAGTGAACAGACCGAGTGAAACTAACATCAGAGAATAGGGCTTGGGAGCTGCAATATCAACAGAACAAAGATAAGAGCATTTGGTTAGCATCTTTTCATATTTCAAAGTAGAATTTTGAGCAAAAATATTCGAGAATGGTCATTAGTCAAGTTCCTACACTAGTTCCTTCTTTCTCAGCATTCCTTAAAGTTCCAAGGTATTTCCAGGGTTCCCAAACAATTTTCAAAGCTATGCATTGCAAATTTTCTACTAAGGTTACTAGATGCTTCTCTTGTCCTTTGCTATCAGTTCCGCCAGCAGGAAAATAGTAATTTTCCTTGAATCTTTGCCTGAGGAGAAAATGTTCAGTGTTTTCAAAATCAAAGAGATCAATCCAGAGCAAGATAATTGCAGTATTGCATTGTCCTATGTGGTGTTGTGATGCAATATATTCTTTACAGTGGTACTTGGATAGTGAAATTGCCGTAAGAGTTGAGTTAGTGCATTGCCAATAGAGTTCTAGTTACCTGACAGCTAAAAAGAAAAAAAAAAAAAAAACCCTTCAATTACATAGACACAGTGCACATATCTATCCCTCATTACTCCTCCACCAATGACTGCCATTGATAATGAATAGCAACATCCTTTCTCCCTGAGCCCAAAGAGAGATTCAGGACACTCATTAATGCATTGATCCATGCAACTTCTACCAATTGATGAACACTGGCACTCCCGTACACACACAAACACACACAATGTCTAGACATTTTTATCACCTGTATAGATTTGTATAAGCTTGACATTTTAAACACAATTTTCATTGTATGGTTCAGGCATCACAAATGAACTCCTTCTCTGAAGTTCTAGCATGTTTTCAGTTGCAACTGAAAATCTGAGCATTTATTATGCAGTAAACTTTTGCCAAAACTGAGTTATTCTTACACACATTTCCACCAGAACATAGCAGATATTGTTAATTGTATACTCACTGACCATTATTATTTACATTCTTGAAAACAGAAACCTATCTGATTCAAGAATATGACATACTAAGCTCCAGCAGAGATTCTGACTTCCCCAGTTTCTCTTGTCGATAAGAAAGAAGCCACAAGACACAGTCCTTATCAATGAGATGTAAGCAAAAATCAGTTGGGGTTTCAAGAAAGCCATTTTCTTTTCCTAAAAGTGGGTAACATGCGGCTGATAGCACTACCTATCCTCAAAGTTTTTAGCTTTGAACATGAACTTCCAGAGTCATGTTATTACTATGAAATACAAGAAGGAAGGCCAAGAAAACCAGCCCATAAATCAGCAAACCTCTCAGTTGCCATCAGCAATTCAAAACTGAGGAGTAATTTGTAAGATCTGACCCTTCAGGAAAAAAAAGTGGTATTGAAACCACATAACTAAAGCAGACCAAAAAAACAAAAAACACCCCAGACCTCAAACTAGCAAAATAATGAACATGTCACTTTGATTCTTTGTTCTTGAGAATCTATCATTAGCCAGGCCACAGTATTTCATGCAACATTTTATTTCGTTCAGTAACTTTTTGAAAGAAGTATTTTAAACACAATTTTACAAATGAGGAAAATGTCCGTAAAAATCACTCCAAAGGTCACATAGGTGATAAATATAATTATTAAAGTTTGTATTCAGGCTTGTGTGATTCGGTTATCTGCATTTATTTATTATTATTATTATTATTATTATTTGTTAATTCATTCATGTAATACTCTATGTCTCTGTTAAGCAAACATAAATGGAGTTTTAATTTAGAATTCAAACCATCAGACTTTTTGTTAAATCAGAAAATCACTTTTTGTCGGAGCCACTTTAAGAAAAATTATTCATTGGGTGAATGTTCACTAGTTAGGTGATGGGTACACTAAAAGCCCAGACTTCACCACTCCACATGTGAGAAGCCTGCATTTGTACCCTCCAAATATGTGTGATTACTTTAAAAATACTTTTAACAGAATCATATAGCTTTATCTCTGTTTAATATTAACAATCACACACATTTTGTTTCCAGTATATAACACTGGTAAGGCAATTCCTTTGAGTATAAGCAGAGCAAAACAAACAAAACAAACAAACAAACAAAAAAATCCAAAAAACAAACAAACAAAAACACAAACAAAAACCAACTGAGCACTCTCAGAGATGCTAGAGAGTGATAAAAGACACAACTCTTTGTCACGAAACCTTGAAAGTTATTCAAGAAGCTGCAGATTGAGACGTATGAGACACAGAACTCTATGTTCATGGTGTCTGTGAGGGGGCAGGCAGTGAGATTTGGTTAGGAGTTGCATTTAATTTCTGGGCTAGATTGAGATTATACAACGCCAATGTGTAAAAGGAGATTTGACAAATGCCTTCTCAGTTTGTAAAGAGAAATTAGGCATATCTCTGTTTTATCATCACAGTCATCCACACTGTTTTAGACAAGCTAAATACATCAACATTTCTGATACATAAAATCACCATCCCTGCCATCTCTACTCCAGATTAAAATACTATATGGGATAAATTTAATCACTAATCTGCAAATATATGTATCTCACTTCTTGCTTTAGAAATGTAGTATCTAGGTGATATAACATGTTTTTCTCTTTATGTTATTAATTTTCTATTTGATGTTAGGTTTGAAATGTAACAGAGGTCTTTGGCTCCTTCTGATTTCCATCAGGAGAGAACATTAATTGCAGTGTGCCCCATAGAGCAGAAGCAAAGGGAGACAGAATATTCTGGATAAGCATCAAAGCTCAAACTGTCTGTGGCAGAACACATCTGCTGACTTTATGCACCTAAATCTTACCATAAAGCAATGTAATTCTAGTGGGAGCTGATTATCCTGTGATTGACACCTGAGGATCTGATGTAGTTTTACAGAAGTAAAGGAGTCTGCTCTAATGAGACAGTTTATGTAGGGTGGTGATTAGCCAATCCTATCATATTCCGTTTCTTTAGGAATTCGAATACAAATCATTAAGAGAGATGCGGAACATCCACAGAAGCAGAGAGACACAAGGGGGAAGGAAATAAGCAAGAGCCCTAAGGGAGTAAAACCCATGAGTAAGCTAATACCATGAGACAGGAGTGATAGGGAACACTCAAGTAACAATACTATGTTAATAATGTTAGTTAATAGACCAGGTGTGGTGGTTCACTCCTGCAATTCTAGAGCTTTGGGAGGCCAAGCAGTAGGATCACTTGAGGCCAGGAACTCAAGACCAGCTCAGGCAACATAATGAGACCCTCATCTGTACCAAAAAAAAAAAAAAAAAGAAAATTAGCTGGACACAGTGTCACACACCTGTAATCCCAGCTACTCAGGACTCTGAGGCAGGAGGATTGCTTGATCCCAAGAGTTCAAGGCTGCGGTGAGCTATGACTGCACCATACCCTGGGCAACAGAGTGAGTCCCTGTCTCAAAATAATAATGAAAATAATATGTTAGTTAATAATTCAAAATAATAGAAACATTTTTGGAAAGGGTACAATGTGCCAGGCACTGTCATGAACACTTATTGAAATTACATCTGCTTGATCACATACCTATGAAGCTTGCATTATTATCTCATTATTCCAAGTTTACCTGTAGTGCAGTAGAAATACAGGCAGGTTAAATATTCTCAAGTTTAAAGAATGAATACGTGGAAGAGCGGCTGTGAGCAGAGACAGTCTTAATCCAGACTGTCCACTTTTACCTATCCCACAGATTGCCTGTCCTAGAGTGACTTGGGTAAGGTAAGCATGCTATGGCATCTTCAGTGATGTTCTTTAAGAGACCCTGAGGACAAACATCTTTCTGTGCTTCCCAACTTGGCCCCTGTATCCTTAAAATAAGCACTAGCTGTTTCTCTCTGGTCCTTGCAACACATAGGTGAGATTTTAGACCCAATTCTGCTGCTTATGAGAAGTTTTAGTATTGGAAGATCATTTAAATGACCTGACCCTTGGCCTCCTTTCTGTAACCTAGGAATAACAACAGCACCAAAGTGTCCAAGGGCCACTGTGTACTATGGATACTCAGAAAATACTGTTGGACATGGCTCTTTTGTTTAACATGCAGCTTGCCGTGGATGCTTAATAAAGTTCTTTGTTTGATTGAACTAAAGAGAAATCAAAATGCCGAAGAAATAACAACAGTCACTAAGACTCCAGAGCTCTTTCTATAAAAACCTAAAAACTTATTGTCTCTCTCTCTCTCTTTTTTTTTTTTTTTTTTCTGTTTCAGCTAGATCACACCAGGGATTACCTCAAATGCTATAAAATGAATCTTTCACTGAAATGGAAAATGAAAAGTGGTGTTATGTTCATCATTTTGCTGGCTTGAGGTTTTTTGATTTCTTTTGTTTTTGTTCTGCATTAGCTACATGGCATCAATATCACTTTTTTTCCTGAAGGGACAGATCTTACAAATCACTCCTCAGTTTTGAACAAATATTGTAGTGAACAATGCAGGGAAGAATCTTGCCTCAAGGGACTACTTATTGTCAACTAGTTTCCGGAGTAGCTAAAATAACAGTGTTTTGCTCAACTAATATCACCTTTAGCATCTTGTTTTTGGAAGTATAAATGTAAGCACAGTAGAACAAGAGTGATTTCTCTCTTTTTTTTTTTTTTCACAAACTTCCAAGAATGTGTGTTCACCCATAGCTTCACCCCAGTCTGGAGCACGAGCCCATGGTTCTGAATTATTCCTGAAGTGTTCATCTGTCTTAAGTTAATGTCTTTTATCTTGCATCAAAATAAAAATAGTGATAGAAAACTGTGTGTGTGTGTGTGTGTGTGTGTGTGTGTGGGTGGGTGTGCACATATGTGCATGCATTAACACTAAAAGTAAATCTAAATGAGTTTGGCAAGGCTCTGACTTTTCAGGAGAAGGTAACATTTTTGTGTATTTGATAAGCAAACATAGAAAGAGTTTTTATTTAAAGATCCAAATTAACTCTAGTCACTCTTTGTTAGAATAGGCAGATAGCCAGAAACGAGCAGGCAAGGAAGCCCCTGGGGACAAAGTCCTGGAGACACTGCCCATCAATAGTCAACACTGCCCACTGACAGTCAGCAAAAAAGACCATGGCTACATTGGCTACATCTGGCCTTGTGGTTGGGCTCCTCTAGCCAGAGATAAACATGGTAGGGAATTTCCCCACTGACAAGCAGGGAAAGCAGAAACTCTCCTGAGCATAGCCTGCTGCTCATTATAATAGTAAAAAACACACCCCTAGGTGGAGATTTTAGATGCTGATGAGACATGGGACATGTATCCTAGAATGTATGGCCACGGAACATGCATGCCCAAAGGCACCTCCTGAAACATGCTTGCACGTGACAACCTCTCATGCCCCCTCATGAATAATTATGTAAGATTCTCATAGAGTTCCCCAGCACTAGCTGCTGCTGGTTCATTCTTTTAAGCAGCTCACTCTGCCTCATCTTTCAGAGTGTGCTGTCTGTCTAAATAAATGCTGCTGCTACCATTTTCCCAGCCAGAATAGCCTGGAGCTGTTTTTCACTCCTCTGTAAGAATGTACTTTATCTTCCTAATAAACTCTGCTACTTTACCCTTGTTATGTGTCTCTTGGCTGAATTCTATTTTGCAACTTGGACAAAAACTGAGGTTTCCCACACTTGACGGTAGCATCTTGACTTCTGAGTGGTATAAGGTATATCATTAACAATTATACACATTTAATGCTGTCCTAAGTTAACTTTCCTGCAAAAAAAGAATTAGAAATTAATATAAAAATTTAGATATCTTTCTTATTTTGGAGCCCTCTGAATTTGAACAGGCTGGTATAATGACGGGGAAAAAGCTAAGTTTATTAGCAAAATAAGGAGAACTGAATTGCTAGTAAACTCTGTCTCAGTCAACTCTGGTTGCTGTAACAAAATACCATAGAGTGAGTTGCTTATAAACAACAGAAATTTTATTTTCTCACAATTCAGGACAGGAAGCATGAAATCAGGGTGCCATCATGGTGGGTTCTGGAGAGAGTCCTCTTCCTGACTTGTAGATGGCCACTGTTTCACTGCATGTGCACACAGACTTGCCTCAGTGTGTGTATATGGGGAGAGATAGAAAGAAAGAGAGAGTGAGTGAGCAACAGTGCTCTCTGGTGTCTTTTCTTATAAGGGTGCTAACCCCACCATGAGACCCCCACCCTTATTACCTAATTATACCTCAAAGGCCTCGTCTTCAAATATAATTACATTGGGTGTCAGAATTTCAACATGTGAATTGGAAGAGGGGCACGATTTAGTCCATAGCAGATGGAGACCGAGGAAAAAGTAAGGAGAAGCCATAGGACTGTGGAGAAATTGGAAGGCTAACAAGATGATGGGGGCCTAAAATCTATTTTTTTAAAAAAAGGGAGGGATAAATCAAGATAATCCCCTTGGCCAAAATGAAGAAAATCTACTAAAGGTTGGGATGCCCAATATCCAGTTTTGGGCTCTTTATGGTGGATGTTAAAACACCACTCAACTCTTTTACATCAAACTCTTAAGTTTGTCTTCTCCAGTGAGATCATGAGGATATTTGTAGGAAAAGAAGTTATATTGTTGGCAATACCAAGTGGAATAGGATCTAACTATGGAGACAACTAAGCAAGCCATATGCTAATTTTGTAGAAACAGGAGCTCAGGAACAAAGTGGGTGTTACAATAGATCCCCTACCCCCCACACTCTTTTAGCCTAACCCCTAAATCTGCATAGTCAGTAGGAATAGAATGGAGTTTATACTGTGTACCACAGTATTCATCTGACTTTCATAGAGCACGGAATTTAGTTGACATTTGGGTTTAATGACTATTTGTTGAGCATCTTCTAGTTTCCTAGTATGGTGCATAAGACCTGGTGAATAACATGCAGAGAGATATCATTTAAGCTTGTGACTATTTCAGAAAAATCAGGGGAAAGGAGTTTATTTTTTAAAATTATTTTTATTTTTTTACCTTCCATTTCCTGATGATGAGAGAGTTTACCATAACTGCTTGATAGTGAGTGCGTTCGTTTCCTGGGGCCACCATAACTAAGTACCACATGCTGCCTGGCTTAAAACACAGAAATCTATTGTCTCACAGTTCTGGAGGCCACAGGTCCAAAATCAAGGTGTTGCAGGGTAGGTTCCTTCACAGGTCAATGAGGGAAGAACCTGTTCCAGGACTCTCACCATGGCTTGTGGATGGCAGTCAGAAATTTCTGTCTCTTCACATCATTTTCCCTCTATATATCTGTCTCTGTGTCTAAATTTTCACCTAATAAAAACAATAGTCCTTACAATTCTATGACATTTTAATTTGATTAGCCTTGTAAATACCTTCTGTGTTTGGAGAGAATAAGGTCATACCCTGAGATTCTGGGAGTTAAGACTTTAATATAATCTTTGGGGGGGATACATTTCAACTCCTAACACTAGGTAACAAATATGACTTCAGAAAATCACTATACATTATGAAAGCCTCTTAGAAAAATCCCACATTTACTTCACTTCATAAGGCTGCCATTAAAATAGCAAATGTAGAAAACAATGAAGATGTGGCCAGGTATTAATAGATAATAAGAAATTACATTCCCCAAATCATAAGGCAATCGTTTTTTCTAAAATTCATTTTTTTAACACAACCCAGGTATTACTTGTAGAACTGACTTCCTAAATTGTTTTGATAGCATTAGAATAATTTTATTTTCTGCCAAATGGGGTGCATTTGAAGGAACAAGATCAATCTGAAATTTCAGTTACGGTGACTTTATTGAAATGTAGGGCCTGCTATTTTAAATAATGCCAGCCATGTTATGGCTTTTCAAATCAGGTTTCTGGTTATGTTTTGGATTCTTGGAAATTTCCAATTTTACAGTAATTTTTCCAATTAAGGATTTAATATTATTTAATTTGTGACGTACTGCTTTCTCTCTATTTTTTCTCAAAAATTAAAGTGTTATAATTATTGTAAAACTTTACACAAAAGGGCATAGAATAGTTTAGTCAAAATCTTTTTAGGTAAAGTACGTGGCAAGACTACACTTCAATATCTTGTGTCTTTTAAAATAGATATTTTACTTTTTTTTAAAAGAAGGTAGTATCTCATTGTCTTGAATGCATAAGAGCACTCATATTTAAAATGCTAAAGTTAAAAATTTGCATTATAATGAAACTGGTAACTGTCCAATGCCTTATTCTAAACCACAGAGTTCAAGCATTCTACCTTCAGGGGCAAGAAGTCAAATTTTCAACCTAAGATAAAGAGTTGAAAAAAATAAAAAAATTTAAATATCTTTCATTATAATTTTTAAAATAGTTCTAGCTCATATTTTCTTATTTCTACATTGTCTTCATCAATGTAAGCCAATGACATAAATTTTAATACATGATTTATGGTTACAAATTCGTTTTTTTATTCTCATTTATTATGGGGTGTCACATTTTATCATGCCTGCATTTAATCATCTCCTGTCTGCATATTAATGGTTACAAATATGATACCTGTGTAGACCCAAGAAGCCAGGAGCTGTCTTGGAGTGCAACGGATGAGTGCCTTGAAAAGTGGGGTTGGAAAAAAAAATCTTTAGATGTCTTTGTACATGCATATGTATTATAGAATAGCTCAGATAGTGAAAAAGAGGGTATTCTACTGTGTGGAGTCAATTTGTGTAAATTGATTTTTCATAAGCCCCCATAATTTGTGCATCCATAGCTATATTGAACGTATACTAAGTCTTGTGTCAAAATCAGGTGAGATCATAAGCAAGACATTGCTAAGTTTTATTGTCAAGTTTAATCCAATGGGAAATAACTAATATCTCATAGTTGCATTCATTCATATTGGCATATTTCTTGAATCAATGGCTAAAGTACATAAATGAGAAGACATGATTTTAGAAAGTTAGATTTTATTTGAACTTAACGACATGAGGTTTTGAGAGCTGAGTAGGGAATTTACAATTAAAAACAAGTGGGGAATCTGTTGCTGCTAGAGTGTGGGTGTTTGACAGAAAGCATGTGCTAAATATATGTTTGTTTAATGAATAAATATTCTATTTTATTTTACTAACAAAGAGTACCTAAGAGCCATATCCAGTGCTGATGCAAACTGAGCTATAACACCATCCATGGAACTAGTATGGTGGGCTAGGCATGGAAGAAGGACTGGGGCTTATTTCTATTAAAAAGCTTTAAGAAAATGAAAAACAAATTAGGGAGTACACAGTGGGTGCAAAGAACAAGATTAAATCAAGACCAGTGAAAAGCCATAAATGCGTGGAGAAAAAAGGAACTGTGGTAAGCTTGGGAGAAGAGATAATTTGAGAAGCAGAGTATTAATACAATCAGGAAAAAAAAGTCTGTGATCAGTGACAAAGCATGTGCTGCTGACCATGCAAATTGGAGTTAAGTTTGAGGACTTCAA
The DNA here is from genome assembly GCF_008728515.1 of Papio anubis. Taxonomy (NCBI): domain Eukaryota; kingdom Metazoa; phylum Chordata; class Mammalia; order Primates; family Cercopithecidae; genus Papio; species Papio anubis. The sequence goes on along the minus strand of NC_044993.1, from coordinate 27,306,553 downwards.
ACAACCCTTTAGGAAGGCGGGGAGTATATTAATTAAGAGAAACTGCATGCATGATTGGTACCATAGTAGACAGACAGAAATAACGTAAGTTGTCATTCTTGGCCTTCAAAATGGCCACATAGGAAGATTCTCCTAATTCACAATGAAAATAATTTAAGACATGCTAAAGTATAGAAATGTAAAGAAAAGAGAAGGTAATTTGTCATAGCTATCTATGCAACCACATGCAAGGATTAAGAATAAAGGCACGTTCACCCCCTGTTTTCAAGATAGGATGCCAGTCTTGAAATAAACTGGACCAGCCTCGAAAATCTGTTACCCCAGTTTCTAAATGAGAAAAACATTCAAACAGAAGCTTTATGGTTAAGAAACAAGGTACCTGTTCAATCTTTCTCTGATTCCATATTGTTCTGTCATTTTAGACAAAACTTTAAGGTTAAAATGTCAATATACTAAAACAAGGCCTATATATTTGAAAAAGGCATTTTACTTATAGAAATGAAGATTTCTGAAACGGAAGGTAAATTGTTCCAGAGACTCTTAAAAAGTGTTTCTCCCTTTTCAAACATGATGAAGTCCTCATGATTAATAAATAGTTTTGCAAGAAAATAAATTCTTCAATTAGAAATTGCAACAGCCATTAACAGTATAACATTTGTTCTCTAAGCATTGTGGACTTGCCAAACCTGTAAATTATAGGCATTTTTCCACGTCCTGCATTTAATACCTCTCCTGTTGTCTTCCATTCAAGTAGGTAAGTCATTAGGCAACTTTACAGGTGATTAATATTATACAGTTGTAAGTACAATCTGCCCTATTGTATCAACTTTAATGATGATTGGTTTAAAGTAAGTTACTTGTGATGATATAACTTAGGTCATTTTTTTTTTATTCTTATTTTTTCTTGAGACAGAGTCTCACTCTGTCACCAGGCTGGAGTGCAGTGGTGCAATCTTGGCTCACTGCAACCTCCACCTCCCGGGTTCAAGCGATTCTCCTGCCTCAGCCTCCTGAGTAGCTGGGATTACAGGCATGCGCCACCATACCCCGCTAATTTTGTATTTTTAGTAGAGACAGGGTTTCACCTTGTTGATCAGGATGGTCTCAATCTCTTGACTTTGTGATCTGCCCGCCGCCGGCTTCCCAAAGGGCTGGGATTACAGAGGTTATTATCTTAACAGCTAAAAGCTTTCCCGGCCGGGCATGGTGGCTCACGTCTATAATCCCAACATGTTGGGAGGCTGAGGCCGGTGGGATGACCTGAGGTCGGGAGTTCAAGACCAACCCTCCAATTGTTCACTCCTAGTTGGCATTTTTACAAGATTCTTTGTTGATACATAAGTTATGTGTAAAACACTTAACAGATATAAGATCAATCAGTCAATCAATTGGCCTATTTAAATGAATGTACAGGGGTCCTACTCTCTGTGCTAGGGATGTTGACTGGCTAGAGATCCATTAGCCATGATCTGAGTGACCATGTATGCCAAATATCCTTTTCTTCATGTGCTGTGTAAACTCTGATCCCTTGAAGTAGTTAAATCCAAGACTGGGATTACTGTTGTTGACAAGACTCACACATAAATCACAAAACAAAGGGAGAAGGAACAACCACAAGTCTCTAAACCTTTGCTGGCACCAAAAAAGTAACCAAACAAAAAAAGGCACTCAGCACATAACAGTTGTCTGAATTATTCAAACTCCTTTGCTAAGGAAAAAAAAAATTAAAAATACGATTTTTTTGTAAGGCTTTTAACAACGACAAAAGCTTGCAGGGGACTTTGAAAATACTGCTGTGTTTCATCAAGGCTTTTTGACTATTACAGAAGATAAGGCTTTTTTATTGTTATTATTTTGTGTGTATGTGTGTAAGCATGTACTTTAAAATCACAAGAAGCAAAAGAGGAGGTGGTAATTAGGTAATCTAACAATAAAGCAACGCTTGATTTTACTTGGCTCACCATGGGATTAAATATGTTTTGTGAGAAAGAGTGATTACATTATTTTAAAGAAATGGATTGTTGTGGCCTGAATTCTGTAGCCTCTGGCTTTCCCCTTAGTAAGGGGAACAGTGAGAGATTTTTTAAGGCTTCCTCGGACAATTCAATGCCTTGGATTCAGGATGCGATTTGTTTTCACAAGGCCAACTGTATCTCTATTTCTAGAAAGACATTTTGTCTTGAAAGTGGTAATATCGAGTGTTGTATTCTCTCCTCCACAAAACTCTGCAATTCCACTGAATGAAGGGAATTCTAACTTAGTGATGGAAATCTACACACACACACACACACACACACACACACACCCTCTTAAAAATATATTCATAGTAGTTTTCAGCTTAAAACACATAGCTTAAAACACAATCCTGGATTTCTGCTCACTTTTCTGCAATCTAATTGAGGCTAGTAAATTAAATGTGGGTCGGCTAATCTAGACTAACCTTGGGCAATTTGGCCTCCAGGCTAGAGTTTGACAGTAGTTGTGCCTTATCTTTCTGGGATCATGGACAACCAAGGGCATATGCTTTTCATGAGGTGAAAGAGGCACAGGAAGACAGGAGAGGGCAAAGGTCTGTCCTACAATAGCCAATGATCCATTTCCTAACATGGGGAATACTTAGTCCTGAAACTTTTTGAAGGTGGACAAATTTGTTAATAGATGTGCTGGTATCACTGGGATGTCATCTCGATGTTTTCCTCTTTAAACTGAGGATGGCAGTAACATCATTGTTTGGGGATTATTGGGATTCACATGTGAAAATGCCTCTGAAAATATTTAACAAACTATTACATGTAACATGACTGGTCTGTTAGACCCATCTACCTTCTATTACTTTAATGACAAATTTTCAATAGAATATAGTGAATATAAAACTTCAGTTTACTCTGTGTAATCTCTCAGTTACTGTTCCAGCACATAGTCCACAAAATAAAATTTTGAATGTAAACAACGTATATTTGACTTGTGCGTGTATCATTTGCTAGTTGTGACGTCCTGTACGATTACTAGTTGTAAGCCTTCTTACAAAGCTGAAAGATAAGGCTTCCCTCACACATATTTTAAATAGCAAAAGGGACAATATTTCCTTTGTAAATCACTTAGCACACTAAAATATCTAAAGAAAAATTAGTTCCCTTTCCCTCCAATTTTGAACTTTTATAACTGTAAAATAAGTAATTTGTCACATGCATGTTTTGAGGCGATATCTGAAGTCATCTGATCTCTGTATGTTAAGTGACACTTTGGATGAGTGCATACTGTAATATTCTATTGCTACCAGAGCTGCAAAATGACAAAATTCAATTGAGTTTTGCAATGTGTTTTCTTTTCCAGATGTGTATTGGAAGCATAATAAAGTCTGTTTGTCTTGCTTCCAAAACTCGGTATGTTGGCAGGAATCACTGACAGGATTTTGTTGAAGAAGAAAAGAAAAAAAAGATTGTCATATGGTGATCAGGAACAGGCACAAATCTATAAAATAAAGTAACATCCTAATTCCATTAGATGCAATATTATGCAGCATAATGTTTAATTGGTTTCAATTTAACAGAGATTCATGGTGAATTGCACTCTGGACAATCCAGAGATGTTGATGGCCATATGCTGAATTCCTCAAGGTGCAGTGAGAGGGGCTTGTGTGCTTGTTAAGGACATGCCAGGCCATCAGCAGCATATGTATTGGATGGCTTCATAACACACATGCTTTCAGGGGGGAATAATATGGGAACATCATAGTCTGAAAGGAATTTATATCTTCTTTTGTACAAATAGAAAGCTCATAGGTTTGTATTAAAATTCACTAAAACCTCAAATGGCTTATTCTTGAAATGTGTATAGAGTTTCTGTAGCCTTCCTTTAGAAATCTTTGAAAAGTTGTCAATCTTGGCCAGGCATGGTGGCTCACACCTGTAATCCCAGCACTTTGGGAGGCCAAGGCGGGTGGATCACCTGAGGTCAGGAGTTCGAGACCAGCCTGACCAACATGGAGAAATCCCATCTCTACTAAAAATACAAAATTAGCTGGGCACAGTAGCACATGCCTGTAATCCCAACTACTCGAGAGGCTGAAGCAGGAGAATCACTTGAACCTGGGAGGCAGAGGTTAGAGTGAGCCAAGATCATATCATTACACTCCAGCCTGGGCAACAAGAGCAAAACTCCTCCCCTGCCACCCCCCAAAAACAAAAAGGAAAAATTGTCAATCTTGTTTCTCACATATTTTGCCCATCTTTGGCATAGATGTAAAATGTGATGAGTGGAAACTAACTGTTTATTCAGAAATCAGAAATCATTACCAGCATCATCATATTGATTTCAAGTCATTATTTACTTAATTTATGCCAGTTGGTCTGATGACCATTTCATTTGCATGATTGTATTTAATCCTCACGATATTCCTATGACATCTTTATACACATATTACAGGTCAAGAGACTAATACTTCGAAAAATTAAGCAGTTTCCTCAAGATTTCACAGCTACTAGATGACAAAAACCTGGCTTTTTACCCCAATTCTATAGCATTAAGTCCTCCTCTGTCTTTCATGTGAATAAAGTGAAGAAAATACAGGTGTTGAGGAATATCACGAAGAATATGATGTAAGTTGGACAAGTCAATATCATCCTTTTGTATCTGGACTATGGCTCTTAAAGATACATGAAAAATATTTGCCTAGTGAGATAAATTTGTGTTTGTTTCTCATGTAAATTAAAGCCAAGACTTGCATGGTGCTCCATGGTCATGAGAGTTCATTTGAATCACTGCTTTCAACCCAGACATCTCTTATTACATAACCCTTGGCCTCACAATCCAAAATAGCTTCCAGCACACCAGCTACCAGATTCCAGGTCCAGGTAGCAGGGTAGAGAAAAAAGATAAAGAAATACTTATTATCTTATTTTTGAATATTCTTGATGCCTGTGTCTCACAAAACTTCTGGAGATCTCTTTCTTGGGGGTACATGGCCTCATCTACCTGCAAGAACCACTGGGAAACATACTCTGTTATATGGGCAGCAATGCACCAAGTTGAAAAGTGTGACCATAATCAAAGCTGAAGGAAAGAATAGATACTATATACCACCAGCAATAGATGCCACAGATTCCAAAGACACTATTCCAAGGAATTAATTCAAAATTATTTTCATTTCAAAAGACAACTTGGAAAATATTAATGTCTTATTATTGATAAGACATTAATTATTATTGATCATCTGGATGGCTAGTTATAAACAAAATATCTCCATAAAACTTTAGGACTCACATTTGCATTACAGTTTATACAACTGTCAGTAACAACACTGTTTTAATGGTTAATCATTAATGAAGAAAGAACTGTGGAAATTCTATACTACATGAGTAACATGCATGTGCCAAATGAAGGTCAAATCACATCCTTCAGAGAGAAATGATCACAGATTTGATTCCCCCAGGATACGTGGCAGAATTGACAATTTCAATTGCAAAAGCTCTTGTGCTGTAGCAATTACATGGCAAGAAGAGACTCCACTTCCACAAAACAATATCATTTATCAAGAAAAATTCATGAATGTTAATGTGAATTTTATTAATGTAAAGCTTTCGTGTATTTAATTATAAATTTGTGTTTTATAGTTGCTTTTTAGATATAAGCCTATGAAGTTTCTCACTAGTTCTATGTGATTGTGTAAACTTGTGGTAAAGTTAATTTAAATCAGCATGGGTTCTGTATTTTTTCCCTCTTTTTAAATGAGCTCATTTATACATTGGTCAAATTTCAGAAGCACAGACCTATAGAAAATGCTTGGTAAATGTAAAAACTCATGTGTGATAGTTCAGTCGAATTAGCCTCCCAGTGTCCTCAAAAGCAGACCCATTCACTTCCCACTAGGCTATATGAGTCCCAGTCTGAGACTAACTGACACTTTTCTCTCTAATTCCTTCTCCTCAGCATCCATCATTTTTTTTTTCCCATGTCTCCTGTGCACTTGTCAGGTTGATCAGGAAAGACTTAATAACAGTACTTGTGATTGCTCATTTTGAGCCCTTGTAAACTGCAGGATCTGTGGGAGCCCATGTGGGCCTTTCATAAGAGTGACTGATGGACTGACTCAAGAATCACGAGTGAAAGTGCTGAGTGAGAGTGCGGACGCTGAGATGAGCTGGGCAGATCTTACTTCAAGGAAGGATTTGCTGCTTAGCAGCTGGTAGTATGCTCAGCTCCATCCGGGTCAGCCCCCACTCCTGGAAGCTGATCCAGTGAGCTCACACCCTTCCTGGGCTGCCTGTGTCCAGTGACTGAGTGAATCAGGGTATAAAAGTCAAGCAATTTTAGTTTCTTGCAGCACAGCACTGGGTTGGTTTAGGTTTTGTCAGACTTGCATTACAATTTGACTTCTTTTGCTGCCCAGTCCTGTTTTCTTCCCCTTCCTTTCACATGTAATAATCCCTAATACACATTTTGCTTTCCCAGTGCATCTGAACACCTTCTTCTGAGGAGCCTGAGCTGTCACTCTGAGTAACTACTGGGTTGCAGGTGCTAGCTAGGTTTTTTTTCCCCCCTACTCTTGGTTTGTTTTATCTTATTCTCTATATTTAGTCATTTACACTAAGTATTGGTATTATATTCCTGTTTCACGTGTAAGGATAGTGAAAAATCAGAGAAAATCACTTACTTAGTCAAGGTCACACAATTGGTAAGTTGTAAAGCCAGGATACAGTTAAGAGTTCAAATCTAGCAACCTTAGATTCATTTGTTTATTCATTTTTTCTAAAGAACTCAACGATGATTTTATGAACATTTAATTTATGTCAGACATTGTGCTAGCCCCTGGGTAGATGAACAGGAAAAAGGTCATGAGAGCAGAAGTAGAACCTCTCCCTGCCCTTGTGAAATTTATGGTCTTGAGGAGAAAACAAACATTTCCCAATTCACCAAATTTCAGGAATTACAACATGTTGCATCCCAGAAGAGGCATACGTGGTCAGTGTAATCTATAGAGGGAGCTTTGAACAATGGCAGGAGATTATAGAACACTTTTAGTGAAAAAATAAAATAAAATTTCATCTGATATCAAAAGGCAAGTAAGATTTATTTACGTAACAAAAACAAAAAAACAAAAAAACAAGAGAAGAATGTTTAAGACAGAAAATAGGATGTATAAATCTCCTGTAACAGAAGGTATCATGGTTAAAAAAAGAGAATCCATGAAACTAGATCACATAGAAGAGAGAACTAGAGTCGAATTAGAGAGATGTATTTGTAGGGCAAATTCCTACAAATATTCCTCAAGGTAAGGAGCATTTACATTTACTGTTTCTAAGAGTGATGAGACGTTATCAAATAATTATAAACAGATTTGCATTGTGTGGTCATCAATTTGTTGTTAGTTTTGGTGCAAAGAAAAGCGTCATTGGAGAGGGCTTGAATGAATGTGAGAGGTCTTCTAGAAAGTCCAAGAGATGTCAGGATCTTAAAATGGATAGAGAAGATAGACAGCAAAAGGGGATAACATGGAGAAAGTGATACATGAAACATGACACATGAAAGTTATCAATATGCAATTGAATGATATTAGTAATGCAAACAAAACCCCTAGATGTTTCAGCTGAATAGGGTGGAAACAATGCAAATGCTAGAAAGAAGAAGAAATCTAAGCTAATAAGCCCTATATTCACAAACCCTACACAGACAGAAAGCAGTGAATTCAGACAAATTAGCAAGCCTGGGAAGTGGCAACACCTATACATGTCCCTGCTGGTCCAGAAGAAAACATGTTCATAACTTCTCATAGCATGTGAGTATTTTAATACCTTAAAGATTTTTCTATTGTATTGTATTGTATTGTATTGTATTGTATTGTATTGTATTGTATTGTATTGTATTGTATTGTATTGTATTCTATTCTATTCTATTCTATTCTGTTTTACTGAGACAGAATATTGTCCAGGCTGGAGTACATTGGCACTGTGTAGCTCACTGCAGCCTTGACCTCTTGGGCTTAAGCAATCTTCCCTCCTCAGCCTTCTAAGTAGGCTGGATTACAGTTACACGCCACCATCCCCAGCTTACTTTTTAAATGTTTTGTAGAAATGCCGTCTTCCTATGTTGCCCAACCTGATCTCAAACTCTTGGCCTCAAATGATCCTCCAGCTTTGGGCTCCCAATGGCTAGGATCATAAATGTGGGCCACCATGTGCAGCAGATTCCTTCTATTTTAAAGACAACGCTGCCTATCTTCTAATGGATCTTCTAATTTATAATTATGAAGTCTGTTCTTGATATTTTTGCCTATCTTTGGCCTTAATTTAGTAGAAGCTTGGATACAAAATACTGGGTAGGTAACTTTGCCTTGCTGCTAAATTACATTAGCAGTCCCACACAGATCAATCCTTAACTTTAACTGTGAAACAGCCTGCTTGTGAAGCTCCTCTGTGGATATTAAGTTTTAATTTCCGGTGCATTGGTTATGAATTTATCCATTGGTCTCATCAAAGCATTTGCATTTTCAAGTATTCTAAAGATTGTTTATTTTTATAAATTAGCTTTTATTTCTTTAAGACACATAACAAGCAATCCAAAAGCCTTTCATTTTCAAAGAAGTGCTCACATTTAAGCTAACATGAGGAGTGTTAAGAACTACAGGATAGGGCTCAAAGGAGATAAATCAATATTTTACCCAACGAATATGGCACTTCACTTTCACGAGGAAAACCTGATCATTTTTCTCTTCCTTCTTTTCTCTTTCTATTCTGATCCATCCTCCAGGCACAGCCAGATTTATCTTTACAAATCAATCTACTGATGGCTGGCTTATGCTTGAAACACTAGGAGGATTGTCTACTTCCTACAGAATGAAGTGCAAACATCTTAACTTGGCATTTAAGACTCTTCAAAATTTGATTCCAAGCTATGCTTTCAGCTTTATCTTTTGCCATACCTACCTTGAGGCCACTCTGCTTTTCTTCCAGAATTGTTCATTTGGTCCCCAGCAAAATACGCTAACACATACCTCGCTGGTTTTCATATGCTTTTTCTCCATCTGAAATTCCCTCCATTTTTTTCTTTTCTGGAAATTACTAGTTTAAAATTTAAGACCTATTTTAAACGTCTTCTCTTCTGAAGAGCTTCTTGGTTATTCTGTAGTTACCCCCCCTTTTTTTTTTCTTATTTCGCATTGTCAATATCTCTATTACCTCCTTCATCATAGTTTTTTGAGATGACCTGTTTACTTATTTGTCTTCCTGAAGCACTTTTGGTGGGTTATAGAATTCAAGGAAGAGACAACTGATGCACATCAAGGTTTTGTTGTTGTTGTCTGTTTGCTTGTTTGTTTACCTTGTTACAAGGATACAGAATCTTAAACACAAGCAAGGTGGCTGCTCAGCATTGGGCATACATAGCATTGTGCCTTCTCCTGTCCCTCATCTGACTCAAGGTATCACAAACACCTATACAGGGAGAAGCTTAACATATGGGAAAACTTGTATGAACCTACACAAACATTCTTAACATGTAATGCTTCAAATTAAGACAATGTATAAATATACTGGGCTTTTCTGGCACTTGAGCTAAATGTAGTGCCACATGGAAGAAAGTAGAGAGAGGCCTGGAAGGAAGTGTACGACAAGAATGGAGATTCTTAGCAATGACCTTAGACGTAAAAGATCTGGTTTTGAATGCCACATTTGCTTTTGATTTCTGGGGTTCATTTCTAAACTTTCTGACTTTGCAAAGTATGAATTAAAATAAGTACTTCATTGAGTAGCTTAGGACCTTGTACATAAAAGGTATCACAAAAAGGCTTATTGTAAAAGAAATATTATTATGCTTGGGAGTACAAAGGAGCAGCATATTAATCCTTATAACAGCTTCTCATTTCTTGTGAACAAGAATTGAAATTAAGAGGATATATCTAGCCTAATTCTGTCTGGACGTGATGGGTCACAGCTGTAATCCCAGCACTTTGGGAGGCCGAGGTGTGAAGATTGCTTGAGAATCAGGAATTCAAGACCAGACTGGACATCATAGTAAGACCCAATCTCTGCATTTTTTTTTTTTTTTAATTAGCCAGGAGTAATTACACAAGCTTGTAGTCCCAGCTACTCAGGAGGCAGAGGTGGGAGGATCACTTGAGCCCAGGGTTCAAGGATGCAATAAATTAACCACTGTACTCCAGCCTGGGCAACAGAGCAAGACTCTGTCTCAAAATAAAACAACAAAACACACATGAAAAAGAGACATATCTAGCCTAATTTTAACAGTTTTTTTTTTCCAAAAGCTTTGCAAAAATAACTTAATATTATTTCTAGACTGGCTAATGGTACCAGGGAGAAATCAATGAAGGCCACTGTGTGGCTAAATTTTCAAAAGGGTTTGCTTTGTTTGCACCATGAGAGTCTGAACTAGCCCCTTACATGACAAGGGGTTCCTTCTTTTTAAGGGAAGTCATAGAATAGCCCAGAGAGGATAAAATTGTAGCAGATTTTGCATCATTTTTATCTGAGAACACTGACACTATTCAACTGATAAGTTGGCGATATCATCTAATTGAACTTTGAATTATTTTTTGAGGGGGAAGGTAAAGAAGGATGTAGGGTATATAGCTTATTGTTAGTATTTCCATGAACAAACTGTTATTATTATTTTTAGCAACAGAATGCTTTTTATGGGAAATCTTACATAGGAACCTAATTTGTATAAGAGAAAATGGAAACTTCAAATAAGCGACACAATAGCCTCTCTCTTTCAGCCTCTTTTGAGTCCTCCCATCCACCTCCTCTTGAATCCCACACATAGAGGACATCTGAAGCTCATTCTCCAATGTATAAGCTCATTCTCCAATGTATAAGGTATTACAGAACACAATTTGGAAACTTTCAGTGTGTGGGAAGAAGTATGGATTTTAGAGACATTCAGATTCTAATCTTGCCGTAATCACAAATAAATTGTGTTTACTTTACATGAGTTATTTTTTCTCTATGCTCCAGTTTTCTTTTCTACAGAATATGAACAGTGAGAGAAATTTTATGAAATTGTTGTAACTAAATAATAATAATAATGAAAGTCAACCTGTATTGTGTGCTTTCTATATTAAGTGCTATTTTATGTATATTCCATGTATTGTTTAATTCTCAAAAAAATTCTATGAGGTGGATACTTTATTATCCCTTGCTTCTTTTCTATCTGCTTTACCAAGTTTTTCTGTTCTTGCCATTCTTTGAGGAATAGCGTACAGCTAGTGTTTGGTAGAGTCAGAATTGAAACTAAAGCAGTTGAAGTCATCTCCAGATTTCTCACTATACAATCCGTTAGTCTCTACCCCTATACAAAGCTCAGCATCTGAGACATTCTCAGCAAGTAAAAATTCTCTATCAGTTTTATGCCAAATTAAAACATGGCAGATAGTGATAATTGTTATATTATTGTTATTATTGACATAACACCAAAAAGATGCATAATTGGCCAGGCGCGGTGGCTCGTGCCTGTAACCACAGCACTTTGGGAAGCTGAGGTGGGCAGATCACAAGGTCAGGAGTTCGAGACCATCCTGGCCAACATGGTGAAATCCCGTCTCTACTAAAAATACAAAAATTAGCTGGGCATGGTGGTGCGTGCAAGTAGTCCCAGCTACTTGGGAGACTGAGGCAGAAGATGCGTTTGAACTGGGGACCCCGAGGTTGCAGTGAGCAGAGATCACGTCATTGCACTCTAGCCTGGCAACAGAGAGAGACTCCATCTCAAAAAACAAAAACAAAACAAAAAACAAACAACAACAAAAAAAGACACATAGTTAAATAACCTCATTTAATGTCATATTTCCTAAACAAAAGACCTCTGAATATTGATAAAATTATCTCTGATGTTGAAATTGTGGTAACTACACGGAAGTTCTACATTTTACTCAGTTTTGTGAATTTCTCTATCTAGAAAAGAATCAACGCTTTTTAGAGAGACAAAGTCCACAAACAGGCAATCCACAGTGATACTATGTTGTAAAACTCAGTAATTGTCAGTCTTCAGTGTATTTAACCTGTGTATAATCTCTGATTAGTCAACTATGAATTTCTGTCCTTTGTATACTGCATGCTTCTTATTTTTTTCTTATATCCCTACTTTTTCCACCTCTGGCTGTTTCAAGATCATCTTCTTACATTCTTTAAACATTAGCCTTTCACAGAGTTTGTGTGGTCTCTCCTCTCCATCCCACTCTCTAAAACTCCTACTCACACTGGTGTCATCAAATAGAATCTATATGTCTGCGGATGACTGCAGCCCAGATCTCCCCTCTGAGATCTAAATTCATCGAGACAGAATTGACTAGTTCTGTCTTCAACCTGGCGCTTTGTACACATTATGCAATGTTCACAGAGGCCAAGCTAAATGTGTCACCAAGCTCAGTGTGTGGGGCTGAAGATATTTAAAGAAAATTTATTGATTTATTGGAAGACTGCGTATAGTGAGGCACCTCTAGTTTGGATTAAGCTGGAAACTCTTTCTTCATGCTTCTTTTTCCCTCTTTTCCTCTCCTCTTCCCTCTCTTCCTCTGCCCTCCCCCCTCCTCTCTTCTCCTTTCTTCTTTCTTTTTCATTTTATCTTTTCTAACTCCAACGACTTTGCTTGATATTCAGTTTCTTAAATTAATTCAAACAAGCCAGAAATTAGTACTCTGTAGAACACTCGTGATTTCTCTATGTCTAATTGTCTAATTCTTCTTCTTCCTTTTGAGGATAGGGTAGGCAGCCACTCCTAAACCACTTTTTCAGGCCAAGAAATCCAACACAGTCACAAATCCCCATCTTCTTTGCTGACTTATCAGGGTTCACCCCATGCCCCTCCGAAACCTCACCCCAAGCTTTTAGGCAGCCTGATTTGTCTTTTTAGAAAGGACTACTAAAGTTTTGTCTTTTTAGAAAGGACTACTTCCAATTAAAATTCAGGCTGAGTTACAAGAAAGTTTTTTTTCCCCCCTATTTTGAGTACTTGGGCATTTGAAGACAATCTTCAAAGTTATCTAGTTTTACGTCCCTTCACAGACAAAATCTGTTTTGACCTCTTTTTCCCTCTAGAGTAAGGGATCTTCAAGTCCCATTTCCCCACCCCACCCCCACCTACCCCCAAACCCATTCATTTTATTGCTATGACTTCAAACTGAGATCAGAACTGGATGCAATGTTTGTTTTCCTTTTTATAACCCAACTGAAGTATTCAACATAAAAACATTTTAAAAGAGCACATCACAAACTTTGCCCTAAGTTGTTCCTGGAGAGATAGATTTCACCTGGTAGCCCAGGCACATCCCTATACTTAGGAGCTTGTATCATTCATTGCTGTCATCAAAAAGACTGCTTCCTTTAAATTTGCCAAATGACAGGCTTACAGGGCAATGCTTCAAAGCAGCTCATCTCTGCCACTGATATTACGGATGAGAGTAAATGGCAAAGATAGGTACAGTTATACGAGACAAGCTTACAAATCTGTCACAAAAGCTTTGGGGGTAAATTGGGGATGAAGGAGGCCCATGTGCATGAGAGTCTCAAATGCCCAGAAAACCAGCCCATAATCACCATTATGGGAAACGTACAAATTACCAACCATGATTTGAATTGTGTTAATTGCAGGTGTATTTCCTGCAAAAGACATAATCTTTAATTGTATTCAAATGGCTACTTAATAATGCCAGATGGCTTTCTGATTATTTTTTTAGCCCTCTGTCCACACTTATGCCTTTGAAAAGACATAACCAGATAAAACTACAATGTGCTTCTTTCCATGAATTTGTTCAGTGATTTTGGTATTAGAGTTACCACTTAATGTTACACAGTTAATGAAAAAGTTAAGCCCCGGCTGCAATGCCACATTTTCCTTTGTTCCTAATGAATACTGACATTTGTGCTCAATTAACAATGACACATATAATCATATGAACCTTCGCTCTGATTCCAATCCAGTATGACTGGACCATAAGGAGACCTCCCTGTGTGATCAGATCAAAGCCCCTATGCAGTGCGTCTTTTCAGAGCAGGGCAGAGAGAAATTAATCACACCTATCTAATTTTAAGTAACGTAGTCAAAGAACCATTGGGAAAAAGTCGCGGCAGGGGTAACAGAAAGTCAGCCTCTAAGCAGGTTCATATCACTAAAGGGACAATATGTCATGCCTTACAGTATCTGTTTGTGGTTTTCTGCTTTATAATTTTTCTCATGGATATTTAAAATTAAATGAACTCTTTTCTGTTTTAATAGCAGATATAAAAAGGACTCTTTGGTCATGATGCATAGCACATTAACTACAATTATGTCAATATATCTGTCTCTGTCTCTTAATGAAGTTTTTTCTTTTTCCTTTTTTTTTTTTTTTCTTTTTTTTTTTTGCTAGCCTCCTTCGGAGAGCTCTTTGGGAGCAACTTTAGCTAATAATTAATAATGGGAGGATTCTCCTGAGGAAATCATTTGGAATCATTATGCTCGTCTAATAAATCATCATTTCAGAATTCTAATCAGCAAAATTTGTATTCCAAATGTTAGGTAATTACAGTGGTCCATGCATCTGGATTGATTAATATGTAAATGTAACTATTTCTACCTTCAAAAGTCAATATAAAGCAATGTGTATACATTCATGTAGAACAGGATTCACAGGATTGGAAACTTTGGGGGAGAGCCAGATATAGAGATAATAAAATAATATCTTTCAGCCTCTGCATAAATTGGTAATCACCTGCCTTTGTTTCTTAAATTTCATTGCACTTGATTCATTGGTGTCTGCCATAGCTGCTTCAAGCAATAAGGTTCTTTCAACAACGTCACACAGCTTCCACGCAAATCATACCAGTGTTTATCTGCATGAAGCATGGTAGAGCACAATGCTATAGTCATCTAAGGAGCTGTCACCGGGGTACAAATGTTTAGTAAAGGGAACTCTAGCAATCCTTAGAGAAAGTCAGAAGCAGAAAAACAGAACACAGATCACAGAATGATGACCAGCTGCAAAGAACCCAGAGATTTAATAAATGGTGTAACAAAGTCAAGGACAGGATAAATGAAAGGGGCAAGTCAACTCAGTCGAGATCTGATTTTAGACTCTTTGCTCTCTTATTTTAGTTAAGAAACCACATCTTTTCCAGTCTGTTATTCTTTGTGGATTCCTATGGAATGCAAATTGCAAACTTCAAAACTTCATTTCCAAACATCATTTTGTGGAATTTTCAAAGCAGATTATTTTACAGCTCTTCTGGGGATGAGTAAGGTAAGCAAATACAGTAGTTGTCAAATCTAATTGCATATTGAAAACACTGAGTTTATTGTGATTATTCGTTTTTTTGTTTTAATCAATGTTCAAGCTCCACCCACAGAGGCTTTGATTTAATTAGTGGATGAAGCACTAGTATCTGTGTTTCAAAAGCTCCACAGCTAATGCTACTTTGCAGCCAGGTAGTGAACCAATAAGCCAAAGGCCCAGTTCCTTTTGTTTCCCAGACATGCTCAAAGGAGTCGGACCAAGGCTAGGTCAAAAGGGTACACATTCTCCACCTCTGAAACAAGGTCCAATACTAAAATGACCATCCATCTATTCATGTATTTGTTTGGCAAATATTAATTGAATACACACTGTGTGCCACAAACTGTTCAAGGCACCTCACATACAGCAGTGAATAAATTAGACAACGCCCCTGTCTCCAGAGAGCTTGCCATCTGATGGGAAAGACATAAAGTAAACTAGTCAACAAACAAAGGAATCAATCAGCCAAATGACCTTCAGAAAATAGAAAGTGCTAAGAATGGAATACCACCGGGTGATGAACTCAAAGCACGTCCAGGATGTGAGGCTGCTTCAGCGCAGAGAGCCAGGACGGCATCTTCATAAAAGTGACATTTGAATCGCAGCTTAAATGATGAGCAGACACCTATCACACCGGGGTCTGAGAGAAATCTTCCAGACCAGAAGCAAGTGCCCTGGGATAAGATCTGGCTTAGCACATTAGAGAGACAGTTTCCAAGATCAGTGAGGCTTCCGTGGCAAAGGGAGACATGGTGGCAGTGAGACCGAGAAAAAGCCAGAGGTCCCATCTGGCAAAGCCTTTTTAGATAAGCGTTTGAATTTGAATTGTGTTCTGATTTGTAATGGGTAATGAACTGGGGCTGATGAACTAGAGGAGGTCACCGGAACAACTTTCAATACAGGTAGGAGAAAGAGATCATAAAGGTTGGATTAAGGGATAATTATAACCTTCAGAGTTTAAGTCAGAGCTTCAGATTTTTTTCCCAGCATAATCAGAAAGTCACTTTTTTTCTATCCTGTCTGTTCCCTCTAATGATTTACTGATAAACAAGAACATACGAGGGAACACGAAAACTCGGATCCAAGAAATCGGTTTCATCCTCTGAGTCTTTACTCATTACTACTTTTGGAAAAGAAAGAAAAGGACTACCTGCCTGTTATATTTTCTTTCTTTATTTTAAGAGGATTAAAATGAGATCTTTTTATATTCCTAGAAGTAGTCATAAGATGACTAGGAAGTTATGTTATGAGTCTATTTCATACTTACCGTCCAGAGAGGTCAGTTTTTCTATGTCCACCGCACAGAAGCTTTGGCAGCTACTGCTAAGAATGGTTGCAGTATTGGAGCCCAGAAGCCAGATTTTTTTTAAATTCTAAAATCAAAGCTATTAACTAATATATCATACTTTCACCTGCCAGTTCCTCCATACTACCTGATGACATAAAAGTGCCTTCAGGAGAGAGTAGACAGACCAGTCCACCTCACAGACTTCCACTTCCCTCCTTTCCCATGACCACAAGAATCATCAGAGTCAAAGAATCACAGAGCAATTTGTAATCTGTCTAAAAGGGATAGTAAAGCTTACCATCTTCCATGCTGAAAGCAAGGAAACTGAGTTGTATGGCTGCTGTTTCAAGGTGAGCATGTCTATGCAAACCTACTCCCAAAGTTTGAGGAAGCTGAGAGGCTAAAGAAAGAGGCTGAGAAATCTAGTTTTTTGTAGGAAAAAAACATTTAATAGAGATTTTTGAAGAGAAGCTATGTCTGTGTCTCAGGCAGCGATGAGACAAGATGGTGGACCCCTGCACCATTTAACCCCGTGATCCAGGGCTTTTTTATACTACAGGGGAAAGGTGGTTAAGAAGGGATGTGTAGGATCACAGAAGTACGACAACATCAAGGTTGTTTGACCTAAGGGCAGGATTTATGGTAAATACCTGGGGTTACGGAAGGAACAATAGATAAACTGGAAATTTTAGAGACCTTTCTGTAACTGGGGCTAATCAGAACCAACATGGTGGATTAGCATCCAAGATGGGGTTGCTTTGGCCTCCATACTTGCTGAAGGCAGAATCGAATCTAGACAACAGGTCTCCTCAGTCTTAATCTAGAGCTCTTTTCAACATGCTGGGCTGCCCTTGGCTCTTCTGAAAATGATATGTGCTTCAACTATGACTTACCACAAGCCAAAGATTGTCAGAGCCATCATAGAGACTTTGAAATCTGTTTCCCAATGCCAGTTTACAATTATTGTCACCCATAGGTCCACATATGTTCAGCAAAATGGGAATCTTCATGATCTGCATGATACAAGACCCTGGAGTGTTCCAGCACGCTAGAGTATTCCTTTTTTTTTTTCTTTTTATTCTTTTTTTTTTTTTTTGAGACCAAGTTTCACTCTTGTTGCCCAAGCTGGAGTGCAATGGCACGATCTCGGCTCACTGCAACCTCCGCCTCCCGAGTTCAAGCGATTCTCCTGCCTCAGCTCCCCAAGTAGCTGGGATTATAGGCGCCCCCCACCACGCCTGGCTAAATTTTTTAAATATTTAGTAGATACAGGGTTTCACCATGTTGACCAGGCTGGTCTTGAACTTCTGACCTCAGGTGATCCACCCGCTGTGGCTTCCCAAAGTGCTGGGATTACAGGTGTGAGCCGCTGAGCCCAACCTAGAGTATCCTATTTTTAATCATTAAAGAGTTGGGCGGGACTATGATATCTAGTATTCCTTCAATCCACAATATCTATACCAGTTTTTTCAGAGCCATGCCTTCTTCATGCTATTATCCTCACCTGGAATGTCCTTGTCATTTCTCTTTGAGAGAGGACGACCAAGCAAGAATGTTGCTCAGGCCTCTGTCATCACTTAATGTCACGTTTTGCATGGTCTTTGACAAAATCAACTAGTAATTGCCATAACCTGGTCCCCCCTTTTTCTGCCTGCATGCAATACTGTCATTCATGTATTTATCAAATCATTTGTTCAAAGCCTTTTATATATCAAGTACAAGGTTATAAATGTAGGACACTAACAGTCATTAAGACATAATTCCTGACATCAAGAAGACACAAACCATTGGAAAGGTTAATAGATTAACAGAAAATTACAGAGAACATGATATATTCTCCGAAAACCTCTGATGACATGTTTGCACTTAGTTGAAGTCTATAAATATTTAAATCTATATATCATGTCAGAAGCAATTTATATTGAATTTCTTTTCTGGGTTCAGATAATATCCCTTAGTGTGACATTACTTTATATATCATTTGTTTTCATAAATTATCAAATAAATATTTGATATTTTTGCCTTATGTCGGTACTTTTAGTTAACGTCATAGATTTATACCCTTGTTTCACAAATGAAGTCTTTGAGGAGAGATATTGTGTCCTATGTGTGTGTGCATATCCTTCAAGAACAACTTCCAAAGTAAATACTATTTTAAGTGCTCAATAAATTGTATGTTTTTGTCTAAAAGTGCACCACATAAGCTACACATAAAATTGCATCTTTAACAAACTTTAAGAAAATTTTCAATAATGATCTGAACCACCGATAGCTCACAAATTTGATTTCTATCTTGGAGTAACTTCAATCTGGCTGGTATTAATACCTAGAGTTTTATTTTCTCTCTTTAAAAAGTGTGTATACAATATGTGAAAAATCCATTAGTTAAACTGCATTATCTTAGGATTCCATCTCCATTATATCTCATCACTAGTATTGCTTCAGATGTAATCTCCAACCCCCTGCCAAAAGTGCCAATCACAATATGCCAAGCAAACTATCTGAATATAGGATGAGCAATAATTTAGTTGGAAAATATTTTCATTAAAAAAAAGTTGTAAAAGGAAAAAAACATAAAGTATTTATTTTTGCCTGTTTTACAAATCTTAAAAACACTTGACCTCTAATCTTCTTCCTGCCATGGAAAGCTCTCCGTTTTTGTTTTATTTACCTTACTTATATGCTATGTGTGTTTGCAGTAATTGTTCACATAGGTCTTCCCAGGTAACACTCCATAATTGCTTTAGTAACAACCTATGTTCAAGGCCCATTGGTTCAGAGTATATTTTTCCTCCCTTGTTCCATGATTCATTTTAGGATGTATCAGGAAGCAAAGTGATTCACTGAGAATTCAAACTTCCATAGTCTAGAGTGCCCCTAGCCCTATATCAATTCGTCAAGAGAGTGACTTGTAGTGATTTCATTCAGTGATGCTAATATGGAGGAAATGCGAGATAAGGTTATTGCAAAAGAAATACAACATACAGCTACTCTGTGCCCAAGACGTTCTCAAGCTCACAAACTGAAAACATCCCTTTTTAACCAAAGCCTTGATTGATTATGTCTCCTACTGGATTAATGTAGTATTTTTTAGCCTTCTTTGCGCCATTCACAATATTGCTGACTCAGTGACTCCTTATGGATTATATTTTCACACACACATTCCTTTCAACCTTGCCTGTGTTCTCAATTGTCATTATATAAATGTCAGATCAACATGAGCTCACTCAACAATGCAAACTGGAGTGGGGATGAGTCGAAAACTACAACTCTTCATTTATCTGCAGGTGACTACCTGTAAGAGTATCCTCAGGATAAGAGCAATTTTTTTAACCATATTCTCCAAGGTCCTTCAGGATGCAAACTCTGCTTACTTACCCCGTTCCCTTTCTGGCCACAAGCAAAATAATTCTTTCTTACATTGTGCCCCCTACACACATTAAACAGCTTGCTGTACAGGAAGAACTGTGCTTCTGCGTTATTCTCACGACCTTTCTTTGTTCTCATGTTGATTAATCCCTTCTATTCCATTAGATATCAGATTCTATATTGCCTCCACCAAAGAAGTCTCTGTCACCCCTCTAGGTGTGAGATGCCGCTCCTCGAGTGCCCAGAGCTTTAATCACTTAATCTATTGCAGTCTTTATCAACTAAGTCTAATTTTCTTTCTTCCTCATTGGACTATGGGCATCTTGGGATAAGAAATACATTTTATTCATCTTCATATTTCCAATGTTCAATTCTACTGACCAATTTTATATACTGAAGGAGCAAACAAATTCAAAATCAAGATCAACAGTTTTCCCAAAGAGCTGTAGATGCAGGAAAATTCATTAGTTACTACTAAGAAACACTTCCAAGGTTTTACTCAGAATCTGCTTAGTACTGCTTCAGGAATAGCTACAAAGGATTCCTTGATTTCTGATAAGAAGGACATCGGAAAAAGAGGAAAAGATTCCCCTAAGAAGAACCACAGGGCTCAGAAGAATTAAAGGTGGCTGACCACATGAAGCTGAAATGTGCCTCTTCCATGGAGGGGAAACAAAACATGAAGTAAACTGTCATACTTCAAACAGATGTTTTGAGAGAAAACACTGAAATTTAATAGAGAGAGGTGATAGGAGACACCATGGTTGAAGAGGGAAGTGGGGCTGCCTGCTTGAGGTTACCAAGCATCAGGAACAACCACTGGACCTGAACCAGACCCAAGGAAGGGATGAGTGATGGAACTGTGGGGCAACAATTTTCTATCATGGACTTCTGAGATCCTAGCGACAGGACTTCCTACAACCCCTGCAGACCTTTAGAATGCAGGGGGTAGCTGCCTGGAGACCATGCAAAAGCATTTGTTGAACCCACATGGAACCCAAAAAGCTTCAGTGTGCTGGTCAGTTGCAGCAAAACATGTCTGGGTACCCACTACTAAGGCTCTGCATCTTTCCCTAAGCAGCTGCAACTCCTGCTGTCTGCCTGGCTGGGAGAGAGTGGGGCCTGGGCATGCTCATGTCTCCAAGACAGTCACCACTGCCATTGCTGTAGGATGGAGGCGCATTTGAACCCCCTGCTCCTATGCCTGCTGATCCCTCCCAAGACTGCCTGTCTGTCTGTTCCCACAGGAAGAGAGCCCACAGGATAGCCTCCATCACCCTGCCAGAGTGGTTTGTTGGCGACGGAAGAGAAATTCAACTTGCAGTGGAAACCAGTGCCTGACCCCAAGAAGCCAGAGGAAAAAATCCACCAGCCTGGTCCCAGTTCCCCGGGAATTAAGCACACTGACCAGTGGTATAAAGATGAGATCTGTGGTCTGATCTCAAGTGGGAGATAAACCTCTACTGTCAGAACACAGGGAAGAGTGTGGCAGGAATTCCCCTGGTGTCCTGGA
Organism: Papio anubis; assembly: GCF_008728515.1. NCBI lineage: Eukaryota > Metazoa > Chordata > Mammalia > Primates > Cercopithecidae > Papio > Papio anubis. Next base: position 27,285,124 of record NC_044993.1, on the reverse strand, counting down.
AGCTCGGTGCCCTTCCCTTTGCAAAAGCAGGAAGGGTGTGGCCTGATAGACACAGTTTCTGCAGCAGGGAGTCTCAGGGTCCAGAATGCCTGGAATGGCTTGGCAATCTGGGGCATGGGTAGATTGGCACTAGAATAACTTGTAGGGCCTGTTTCTAGGGCTTGACACTAGGGGGAGACCCACAAGGTCAGGGGTGTGGAAGCTAGGTGGGACCCACAGCTGACTGCTTGGCTGAAAACCCTGGGCTGCTTCTCTTCCCCGAAGCCGGCTCTGTGGCACAAGAGAGGTGTCTCCACCCAGTCCCAGGATGGTTGTCCCAGTAACCTGGGTGTTGCCAGGACCCCCCACAGAGTCAGCGCTTGCACCTGCCTCAGGGAGCCTGGTTGCCCAATGCAGCCCTGCCCAGCATTGCCCCTCTAGTTGCTTGAAGAGCAAAAGATGGGAACCCTGAAAGCCTCAAACCCTGCTCATCGCAAAAGACACCTTGGCACTCCCCCTGATCAATAAAGACAAAGTAAAATTCCACTGCCATCACCACGATTGCTTCTCTCCTGCAAGTGTCACCTACTAGCTGGAAGGCCAAAATACATGGCCCGTCACAACTTCTGCTAACATCAATGTACAGCACTCAGTTGACTCTTACCCACATGTACCACCTACTGACATGTAGTTTGAATTGCACAACCCAGTATAATTCCTGCTGACAGAAGTGCACAGTGCTGGAAAATGAGATAAGCCTCCCAAGACCTCCACTCCCCATCTGTGTAGGAGATGGTGAACCTGACCACACACACAGCACTACAACCTACAAACAACTAGCATTTTTGAGAAAGCCACTATACTAATGCTGTCTATAACCAAGGAATAAATATAGAGCCTTGGACTCCTGAAAGCACATAGAAGCAAAGACAAAGGACCCTACACAACATATACAACAGTTACACATTCAACGGGGGAGGCCAAAAAAAAAAAAATCCCACCCAAACAAAAGTAAATTTTTTTTTTTTTTGAGATGGATTCTCGCTCTGTAGCCCAGGCTGGAGTGCACTGGTGCGATCTCGGCTCACTGCAAGCTCTGCCTCCCAGGTTCACGCCATTCTCCTGCCTCAGCCTCCCAAGCAGCTGGGACTACAGTCACCTGCCACCAAGCTTGGCTAATTTTGTGTATTTTTAGTAAAAGCAGGGTTTCACCATGTTAGCCAGGATGATCTTGAACTCCTGACCTCATGATCCACCTGCCTCGGCCTCCCAAAGTGCCGAGATTACAGGTGTGAGCCCTAAACTAAATTTTAAAATAAGAAGTGACAGCTTCTACAGATGGAAAGGAACCAGCACAAGAACTTCAGCACCATGAAGAAACAGAAAGTTGTAATACCCCCAAAGGACCACACTAGCTCTCTAGCAATGGATCCTAACCAAAGTGAAAACTTTGAAAAGACAGATAAAGAATTAAAGATATATCGTATAAGGGGCTCAATGAGATCCAAGAGAAAGTTAAAAGCCAACATAGAAACCAGAAAAAAAAATCAGGAGATGAAAGATGAGATAGATATATTTAAAAACAACAACAACAACAAAACTACTGGAAATAAAAAATTTACTAAATGAATTTAAAAACACAGTTGAAAGCTCTATCAATAAATTAGACCAAGCAGAAGAAAGAATTTCAGAGCTTAAAGACCAGTCTTTTGAATTAACCTAGTCAGAAAAAATCAAATGAAAAATAATTAACAAATGGACAAAGTCTCTGAGAAATATGAGATGATGTAAAATGACTAAATCTATAATTTATAGACATTCTTGAGGAAGAAGAAGAAGAGGCTCAGAAAACATATTTCAGGGAATAATTTAGGGAAATACACTCAATTTTGCTAGTCATAAACATCTAGATACTAGAAATGCAGATAATACCTAGAAGATACTATACAAAATGAACATCACCAAGGTATTCATCAGACTGTTCAAGGCCAATGTGAAAGAATAAATCTTCAAGGCAGCCAGAGAGCATCAAATAATCTATAAAGTAGTACCATTAGACTCATAGCAGAATTCTCAGTTAGAACCCTTGCAAGTCAGAAGAAATTGATGGCCTATTTTTAGTCTCATTAAAGAAAAAAATTGCTGGGAGCAGTGGTGACCCTGTAATCCCAGCATTTTGGGAGACTTAGCTGGGCAGATTACTTGAGCCCAGGAGTTCAAGACAAGGCTGGAAAACATGGCAAAACCTGTTTCTACAAAAAATACTAAAATTAGTCAGGTATGATGGTGTGCAACTATAGTCCCCGTTAATCGGGAGACTGAGGTGGAAGGATTGCTTGAGCCCAAGAGGCCAAGGCTTCAGTTCATGCCACTGCACTGTAGCCAGGTTGACAAAGCAAGACTCTGAGAAGGAAGGAAGGAAGAAAGGAAGGAAGGAAGGAAGGAGAAGAAAGAAAGAGAAAGAAAGAAAAAGAAAGAGAGAGTGAAAGAGAAAGAAAAGAAAAAGAAAGGAAGGAAGGAAGGAAGAAGAAAGAAAGAAAGAAAGATGCCAGTCAATACTTTTATATTTTGTCAAACTAAGCTTTGAAATAAAGTATTTCCCAAGCAAGAAAGCACTAAGAGAATTTGTCACCACTAGAGTGGTAATAAACAATATGCTCAAAGGAGTTCTAAAAATCAGCCAGGCGTGGTAGCTCAAGCCTCTAATCCCAGCATTTTGGCAGGCCAAGACAGGTGGATGACTTGAGCCCAGGGGTTTGAGACCAACCTGGCCAACACGGTGAAACTCTGTCTCTTGCAAAACTACAAAAACTAGCCAGGTATGGTGGCACATGCCTGTATTCCCAGCTACTTGGGAGGCTGAGGCATGAGAATCACTTGAACCCAGAAGGTGGAGGTTGCAGTGATCTCCACATCACCACACTCCACCCTGGACAACAGAGCAAGACTCTGTTTCAAACAAACAAACAGCAAAAAGGATTTCTAAACATAAAAACAAAAAGCACATGTGAGTAGAAAACCCACAGATCCTATAAAGTAATTACACAACTAAGACTCCAAGACAATTAGCTAGCAAAACTATGACAGAAACAAGACACTACATATCAATATTAACCTTGAATGCAAAAGGTCTACCTCTTCCACTTAAAAGATACAGACAAACAAATTGAATTAAAAAACAGGATCCAACCATCTGCTGACTACACAAGACCAACCCAATGGATAAACACATATACAGACTCAAAGTAAAGGGCTGGAATAAGATATATTAAACAAATGGTAAACAAAAGTGAGCAGGAGTAGCCATTCTTATGCCATAAAATAGACTTGAAACCAACAGCAGTAAGAAAAGACAAGGAAGGGCCTTATATAATGATAAAGAGTTCAATATAACAAGAAGGTTTAACTATCCTAAATACTTATTAATCCAATACTAGAGGACCCAGATTCATTAAACAAATACTACTAAACATAAAAAATATCGATAGCAATAGAATAATAGTGGGGAACACTAACACCCTAGGGGCAACACCAGACAAGTAATAAATGCAAAAAGTCAACAAAGAAACTCTGGACTTGAACTGGACATTTAACGAAATGGACCTAATAGACATAGAATATTCCACCTAAAAATGGCAGAACATTGGAATGAAACATTCTCAAAAATTGACCACATGCTTGTCCACAAAGCAGGTCTCAATTAATTCAAAAAAATTGAAAACATATCAAGTACCTTCTCAGACCACGGTGGAATAAAATGAGAAATCCATACCAAGAGGAGAGTTCCTAAAACTACCCAAGTACATGGAAACTAAACAACTTGCTCCTGAATGACTTTTAGATAAACAACAAAATTAAGGCAGAAATCAAAAAGTTTTTTGAAACAAATGAAAATAGAGACACAACCTATTAAACCTCTGGGATACAGCCAAAGCAGTGTTAAGACGAAAGTTTACACTGTTAAATGCCTACATCAAGAAGATGGAAAACTCTCCAATTAATAACCAAACACCACACCTCAAGGAACTAGAAAAGCAAGAACAAACCAAACCTGAAGCTACCTGAAGAAAAAGAGTAATAAAGATAAAGGCAGAACAGAATGAGATTGGTACCAAAAAAAAAAAAAAAATACAAAGAGTCAAGGAAACAAAAAGGCAGCTCTTTGAATGCGTAAACAAAATTAACAGACTGCTAGCGAGTTTAACCAAGAAAACAAGGAGAAGATTCAAATAAGCACAATTGAAAAGGATAAAGGTGACATAATAACTAATACCACAGAAATACAAATGATTATCAGAAATTACTATGACTATCTCTATGCAAACAAACTAGAATGCCTAGAGAAAATGAATAAATTCCTGAAAATGTATACACTCCAAAGACTGAACCAGAAATAAAAAGAAATCCTGAGCAAACCAATAATAAGTACTTAAATTGAATAGTAATAAAAATATTTTAACAAAAAAAGCCCAGGACCAGATGGATTCACAGCTGAATTTTACCAGATATACTAAAAAAAGCTTGTATCAATCTTACTAAAAGTATTCAAAAAAATTGAGGAGGAGGGATTCCTCACTCATTCTACAAAACCAGTATCTCCATATTACCAAAATCAGGCAAGGATACACACACCAAAGAAAACTATGGGTCGACATTGCTGAGGCATATATAGGCAAAATTTCTCAACAAAATACTAGCAAATTGAATCCAACAGCATTTCGAAGATACTTCATTATGATCAAATGGGTTTTATTCCAGAGCCAAAAAGACCTTACAACATTCACAAATCAATAAATGTGATTCACCAAATAAACAGATTAAAAACAAAAACCATATGATTATCTCAATAGATGCAGAAAAAAAGTTTTATAAAACCCAGCATCCCTTCATGACAAAATCCTCAACAAACTAGGCATTGATGGAACATAGCTCAAAATAATAAGAAGCATAAATGACAAACCCACAGCCAACATCATACTGAATGGGAAAAAGTTGAAAGCATTCCTCCTAAAAACTGAATAAGGCAAGTATGTCTACTCTCACAAGTCCCGTTCAACATATTACTGGAAGTCCTAGCCAGTGTAATCAGGCAATAGAAAGAAATAAAAGGCATCAAAATTGGGAAAGATGAAGTCAAATGAACACTTTTCACTGATGACATGGTCTTATTCCTAGAAAACCTGAAAGACTCTTAGACTTGGTAAACGACTTCAATAAGGAGTCAGGATACAAAATCAACATACAAAAATCAGTAGCATTTCTGTACACCAATAACATTCAAACTGAGAACAAAATCAAGAACTCAATCCCATTTACAACAGCAACAACAAAAATTACCTAAGAGTACATTTAACCAAGGAGGAGAAAGATCTCTATAAGGACTATGAAACACTGAAGAAAGAAATCATAGATAACACAAACAAACAGAAAAAAGTCTGATGTTCATGGTTTGGAAAGATAATTATGGTTAAAAATGATCGTACTGACTAAAGCAATCTACAGATTTAATGCAACTCCTATAAAAGTAACCAAGTCATTCTTCACAAAATTAGAAAAAAAATCTTCAAGTTCATATGGAACCAAATAAGAGCCCAAATAATCAAAGATATCCTAAGCAAAAAGAACAAATCCAGAAGCATCACATTACCTGATTTCAAATTATAATAGAAGGCTGTACTAATCAAAACACCATAGTAATGGTATAAAATAGACACATAGATCAATGGAACATAACAGAGAACCCAGAAATAAAGCCACATGCTTACAACCCACTGATCTTTCACAAAGTAGACAAAAATAAACAATGGACGAAGAGACACACTATTCAATAACTGTTGCTGGGAATGTTGGCTAGCCAATAACAGAAGAATGAAAGTGGACCACTATATCTGACCATATGCAAAAATTAAAATGAATTAAAGACCTACATGTAAAACCTAAAACTATAAAAGTCCGAGGAAAACAACTAGGAAAATCTCTTCTAGACATTGGTCTAGACAAATAATTTATTACAAAGATCCCAAAAGCAGATGCAACAAAACCAAATATAGACAAATGTGACTTAATTAAAAAGATTCTGCACAGAAAAAATGAACAGAATAAACTATAGCATGGGAAAAAATATTTGCAAATTATGCCTCTGACAATAAAATAATACCCAGAACCACAATGAACTCAAACAACTCTGCAAATAAAAAACAAACAATCCCATTAAATGTGGGCCCAGGACATGAACAGACATTTATCCAAAAAAGACATGTACACTGGCAGTAAGGACATAAAAAAAAGTGCTCAACATCATTAGTCATCACAGAAATGGAAATTAAAACCACACTGAGATACCATCTCACACCAGTCAGAATGGCTACTATTAAAAAGTCACAGTACTACGGATGTTGACATGCATATGGAGAACAGGGAACACTTACATGCTGTTGGTGGGAATGCAAATTAGTACAACCACCAAGGAAAACAGTATGGAGGTTTACTAAAAATAGAAGTAACATTCAACCCAGCAATCCCACTACTGGGCATCTACCAAAAGGAAAATAAATCATTATATCAAAAAGATACCTGCAATCATATGCTTATTACAGCAGTATTCACAATAGAAATGTCACAAAATTAAACTAAGTGTCTAACAGTGGTTAACTGGATGGAGAAAATGTGGTATATATATACCATGGAATACTATGTAGCCATTGAAAAGAATAAAATCATGTTTTACAGCAACATGGATGGACCTGGAGGCCATTATCCTAGGTAAACTAAATCTAAAACAGAAAATCAAATACCATACATTCTCCCTTATAAGTGGGAGCTAAACATTGGGTACACATGGACATAAAGATGTAGATAGTATACATGGGAGACTCTAAAAGAGTGGAGGGTGAGAGGTGGGTGAGTGTTAAGAAATTACCGGTTTGAGGCCGGGTGTGGTGTCTTACGCCTGTAATTCCAGCACTTTAGGAGGCCAAGGCGGGCGGATCATGAGGTCAGGAGATCAAGACCATCCTGGCTAACACGGTGAAACCCCGTCTCTACTAAAAAATACAAAAAAATAGCTGGGCGTGGTGGCGGGTGCCTGTAGTTCCAGCTACTTGGGAGGCTGAGGCAGGAGAATGACGTGAACCTGGGAGGCGGAGCTTGCAGTGAGCCAAGATCGTGCCACTGCACTCCAGCCTGGGCGACAGAGCAAGACTCCATCTCAAAAAAAAAAAAAAAAAAAAAAATTAACTGAGTACAGTGTTCACTGTTTTGTTGATGAGTATGCTAGAAGTCCAAACCTCACCATTATTACAAAGCATTCATGAAACAAAAGAAACACTGAGGTCAAGAGCAAGAGAAGACATCAGGCAATCCAGACATAAAAAAATGAGACAGAAGAAAACCAATCCATAATAAATAAATGGACGAGCTCAAAACAAAATCACAGGAAAAAACAAAGATATAGATACAGTACGTATTATATGGAGTTAACTGCTGTAGGTGAAAACCAGCCATCATGATTCTGTAAATCCTCAGAACACAAACTTACTGCAGAAAAAATGAAGTAATTAATTTGTCATAATTACAACTTAAGTATAAACAAAATACCTTTATTAATAATATTTATTTTTCATCAATAACAGCAATATTCCTGGCAAATACACCTTCTGCTCTGTATATATCTAAGAGGAAATTGAGAAAAAGTGTTTGCTCAAGGCCACCCAACTGAGCAAGTGGAAGCTGGAACTTAGACCCAGTTTTCTGTTTCAAAATCTGTATTCTTTCCTCTGCTCTTGTGAAATATAAGAATTAATGAAGTACTGATTCAAATTTTAGGTACTTTTTTTACCCAAAATTGCAAAATGTATTATTTTAATGCTAATGAACAAATTAAGAACTATATAGAAAAACACTGTCACCCTTAAATGCAGCCAGTTCATTAGTTTGCAATTTCTTATAAAAGATATCCCAAGACAGTCAGATTCTGCATTTAATATTGACCTCAACTGACACTTCCTGTTTAACTTCGTTAAAAATATCTACTTAGGATGCCAAAGGTTGCTGGACTTTGATTCGTTCCTATTTAGTCTCTTCCCTCAACCAAAGGAGGTCTGAGTTGCCTCTTTTAATGTGATTGCCTTCTGAAAATGTTGGGGCAGTGCAAGGCACAGAATATTAGCTTGATGAATATGCCAATTCTCATGATAAAATCAGGAAGAAATTCTAGAACATTCCCCAAAGGGGGATGGGAAGAGCCCTGTTCCAGGAATATGAATAATAACATTTAGAGAAAGCATCTAATTAGCCACACTTGTGTGGGCAGCTGTCTGTTTTAGATCATAGCCATGAATCAATAGGAAACTGCTCAGGATAAATATCTTGAAAGTAAATTGCAATGTTTCATGTAGTATAATTTAGAACCTCAGATATAATTTTCATTAAAATGTCACAAAAGGGATAAGGAAGAAATGAAACAAAACAATATTTCTAACCATTTCAACTTCATTTGGCATCGTCTTCTGAACCTTGCACATTTTATTTCTTTTTCTTATTAAGTGACTTTTCAAGTGGTCCTGCTGTGAGCCAGTAGAATTACTAAGGGGTTTCTGATTTCATAGCTATTTTTTTTATTACATTTGGAAGCTGATCTTAAGTAGAGCTAAAACTCCAGGGCCACTATTATAGAGCAGTAAAGACTGACATCTAAATTATGATCTAAAGAAAGTACCAGGCCACAGCTTTCATTGAGTGTAGAAAGAGTAAAAAGTGAATTTGTCTCTTATAATGTTGGCTATTTGACATCTTTGGGAAATTTTCAAGTATACTAAATTCCAACTCTCAGCAATGAAATTGTAATAGATGTTTGGTTTACATCTATTACTCTTAGGTAATTCCCAGGCAAAGTTTCTCAAATCTAGCATTAAATGGCTCTCTCTTGTCTTGGGGAAAATATGCCTGTGTATGATTTAAGAGCCTAAAGTAGATAATATAGGGATTAGTAAAGATCAATGGTAAGACATAATACACAAACATAATTAGTTACAAAAAGAAAAAAAAAAAAAGAAGGCATCCGGCATTTCTTGATTCAATCTCAAATTTCAGCCCCAGAAGCAGGAACTTTATATTTTGCTCAAATATTAGTAAAATAGTATGAGTTAAATGTTCTATTTACCATTCTCCATGTGAGTGAAACCCAGAGCAGTTTAGTAAGCATGCCTAAGGTTACTAAGGTTAGGATAGGTTAGGGTAGGAAGACCCAATCTCTGTGCCTAGAATGAGTTTTTGTTCTCACCATCTCTCCTTATAGGTTTTTTTTTGGTGTGTATTTGTCCTTCAAAATGGAATTTAAATAGTATATTGGAGAATAGTTATCCCTAACCATCATCATTCAACATGATATAGACGTCCAACTTCTGTGTTTCCACACCACATGTTTATTTTAGTACCTATGAAACAGGGTAAGTTTGTGATTTCTCAATGTAACCGACTCCCAATCCCATTGATGGCAGAAATTATACCATATAGGATCTCATGAACCAAGCACCTATCTTAACAACTAACATGTACAATCAGTTAAGAAATATTTGTTGCATAAGGTAGCACAATTAGAAATCAGTCTGTGTAACTCCTAAAGCCATGCATTTTATGAGGACAAGGCCAAAATGATACTACAGAGCAATTACTCCAAAACCCAAGTGATAAATTGATGATGAGTTGCAGCATCACATAGAGGATTTTTTTTTTTTTTTTAGCTAGGGTTAGAAGTTCTATGTAGTTGACTATGTCCCCAAACAGCTTTTTATTATAAGGAAATACAGATGTTCAATCAAAAGACAAGACAGGAAAGAACTCTTTCTGAAAACCTAAGATAGTACACCAGTTTCATTGATCATGGCAGGGAGGAAAAGAAAAATAAGAGGAGAGACTGACTCTCAGCTGACTGAAACTGGGCTGAGAAAGTGAAAAAGCAAGAAAACAAACATATTCTGTGTCATGGCTTAAATCTAGTCTTTGGGCTTGCACCTCCAACTTGACTTTTAGTTTTTGAAGACATGTAGAGTGATGAATGTTGTCTTAAATCCACATATATCTAAATTGATTCAAAATCCATAATATAAAATTGTAGGACCAGGATTATTTTCTGGTTATTTCCATATAGAACATCAGCTCTTAATCTGCTAGTATGATCACCAGCACTGTTTACAAGGGGAAAATTGATTTGCAGCATTCCAAGAACAGATGCTCAACATCAAGGTATGAACACAAATGCAATTAGGAGGAACCCATATTTTGTATGAATTAGGTCAAGAATAAGACTGTATGTGCTGCCTTGAGCTTGTTCTGATTAGGTGCTGAAGATGGGCACCCGAGAAGGCTGGAATGAGAGTAGATTGATTTACACATGTCATAGGAACACCTACCAAAGATTCGAATTCATGGCTGCTGATTCCAAGCCAGAAGTTCCTCCACATTGCCATGCTAAATGGTTTCTTGAAGTAATGATATTACATTGTATTCCTTTTATGTGTGTATACATTTGGAGAATACAGCGGGGGTGCAGGGAGTAGATACGGACTCCCCAGGCTATTCATTGTACTATGAAAATAATATTAACATTATCTAAGTTGTATGGAAACTCACCAGGCCAGAGATACCATACACTGTGTGCTTTATCTCAGTATTCTTCAGACAGATTTGTGAGCATGACTATTATTATCTCCATTTTACAAGGACTACTATATCCAAGGTAGATTTAAGTAGATTTTCCAACTTGACAGGACTAACCTGGAACAAAGTCAGAACTGAGGCCAGGCACAGTGGCTCACACCTGTAATCCTAGCACTTTGGGAGGCCGAGGCAGGCGCATCACCTGAGGTCAGGAGTTCAAGACCAGCCTGGCCAACATGACGAAACCCTGTCTCTACTAAAAAAATACAAAAAACTTAGCTGGGCATAGTGGCAGGTGCCTGTAATCCCAGCTACTCAGGAGACTGAGGCAGGGAGAATTGCTTGAACCCAGGAGGTGGAGGTTGCAGTGAGCTGAGATTGCACCACTACACTCCAGCCCGGGCAACAGACTGAGACTCCATCTCAAAAATAAATAAATAAATAAGCAAAGTCAGAATTGATAACCTGGCCTCTACTTTCAAAGCCAAAGTTTATAATACCAGCTCGGTTGTAGTACCTCATGGCTTCCCTTTACCTGCCGCTTTCAACATGACTATCTTATGAAATACAGAATTCTGTGGGATATGGCATTGTGTTGACTGATGTGTCATATGACCAGAAGCATCATTACAGCCTGAAAATATAGAATTGTGGCATAAGTTGTATTGTTCCATATAGTGGTAGTCATGATTGTGATATTGTTAGGTTTCAATTAGTCAGCTTAGATGGTCTAATGTCTTCAAGGCTGGTTCTATTCTGGTAAAAATGGGAAAAAGAGCTGTGAGTTTCTATATGTTGTAATTGACAAATTAGGGTTGGAGAAATAATTTTCACTCTTCTCCAACTCAGGTGTCATAGAACACATGCATACACACAGACACACACACTTACATACATACAAACACAGACCGCTTACTCTTCATGATCAGGGTCACTTTTTGCTGTGTATTTTGTGAGGTCCTATTGTTAGCCAATGATAATATTATCCAGGTATTTTTGCTTGATATTATATGTGGAGGCAGACAACTGAAATTGTGCCCATTAAGGAGGTTTCACTTACATTATGGTAGGTAGTTTCTGGCAATGCTAATTTATTGCTAATTTTAGAGTTATCTTTTATTTTTGCTAGCTATCACAGTAGCCTAGTGTAACCATTTGTCTTTGCCTAGAATATTCCAGGATTTTTTTGTCCCTGCATACTAATTGATATTCATCAATACAAAAATGTTTCATTCTCAAGTCCTGATTTTGTCATCCTAAATTCTAAGTTCACAGTACTCTGATTATTATTAAAATTAACCATACAATATTGACCTTCATTAGAGTTGAGACACAAAGAAGTAAGAGTGACTTCAGAGACAAGTTAATGTATTATTTTCTAAATATTTCCCTGGTTTGTGAAAGACAGATTAATATCCTTGAAGTCATCCATGAGTTTTCTTTCTTCATAATTAGCCGAGTTCTTAGTATCTTTCTATGCTTTTATTATCTCAATTGTAAAATATATCCTTAGACATTATCATTCTAATGTGTAATAGAGATTATAGCTCCATCTTCTAAACCTGTCATTTGACAATGTGACTAGTTATGCATCCAGAAATATTTAGAATGTGAAATTAAACAAAAGCATGCAGATATCAAATGACTACATGTAAAAATCTATTTGGTACTTTGTTTGCAAGTAAAATAATTCTAAATATGCATAGCACACTCTGCATCCAATTAAGAAAAAGAAATGTAATTGGTAGAATCTTATTTTCTATAAATAGGTATTCACTTAGATTTTTACCCTCTGAGAGTCTACAATTATGATTAGTTTCTATATATTGTCACAGTTCATAAACTATGCCCTTTAATTAAACATATTAGAGCTTTAACAAAGCAGAGTTCAAAAATAAAACGGATTCAGTTTTGTAGTCTGCTTTTTACATTTTTTATTTGCTTAACTCTTTCTCTTAACACGTGTAAATCCAAACATACACAGGTACCTTTTTGGGTCAGCATGAAACTTCCATTTTAACCAAGAGTTAATCTATTTGTGTTGATTAAAGTGTCCCTTTATTCTTGAAACCCCTGCAAAATGAATTGAAAGCATAAATGTGGAAATGGGTTAAAAACTCTAAAATCTCTGGTACAATCTATTGGTTACAGGGTTTATTATTTTATAATGAAAAGACACTAATAGGTCAAACATTATTTCACTCTCACACTATTTTCTCTTTTTTTGTAATGGTAAATACAGTGTTGTTATCTTTGGACAGGATGACAGCTTCAGGCAAGAGACACAACCCCAGAGACTAGTACTTTAATTTAAAAAGCCAAGAGGAAAATATACAGGAGAAAATCAGGCAAGGCAAGTCTGGAGACGAAAGCTGCATTTCACAATCAAAAGTTGGACAAGGAAACCCTGCTAAATCTCATGCAGACTCCATAGTTTATTCTTATAATAGCAAAAACAGAGGAAATAGAAACAAATGGCAGATGCCTCTTTAGAGAGGTGTTGAGGGAAAGCATTCATCCTAGGATGATACACAGGATATTACTTTCTAGAACAGATACATAAGGGAGAGGCATAGGGTGATCTGACACAGTGTTTTCTCTTTATTTAAGGGAAGGTGCATTTACAAAGGAGAGACAATAGCATGTCTTTCATTTCTCTGTTAATAAGCAAGCATTTCTAAGGTTCTACTAAATAGTAAATGCAGGAGGAAGAGAGAGAGAGAGAGAGAGAAAGTACTAAAAGTCACGTTCTAGTCTAAAACTGAACATTTATTCCAGTTAGGAGAACAGATAATTTGGAGACCAACAAATTACTCAAGTGCAGGAGATTAATGCGGACCATGAATTCTCAAAAGCGCATATATGATCATAATTGTATTCCTGTTATTTCAGTGCCAAGAAGAAGCTTAACAGTAGTCACACATATTTATTGAATTAAATAATTGAAATATATGAGAAAGAAAAACTTGGAGTGCTCTGGGAGTATTTGAGATGATCAAAGTAACATCTTTCAAAGGTGGTGACTGTTAGCTTAGTCGAAATGGTACACATTAACTAGGTGTAAAAGGAAGGGTGATCCTGTTTCAGGAGAAACAAAGCAACGTATGTAGTTATATGATATTTGTTCTATGTCTGGGCGTGCATGGAACACAAAGCAAAATAACAAATGATGATGATAAGGAGGAGGACGATGGTGGTGGTACTGACGATGATGATGTTGCCAGCAAAATTCTCAACATATAAAATTCCTGTTGCTTTCAGTGACTGTTAAACTGTTTGCAAAGTTTCTTGCTATTCATTCATCTTCATAAAAATCCAATAAAGTAAATGCAATTCTATGGACAAATTGTCAGTGTTTTTAAAAGCCTGGGGGAGAATCTCAATAAACTTACATGGGTTAAATAAAATAGCATCTTTCATATTTTAGAAAAGAAATGTTATCAACTTAGTATGAAAACCCTGGTTAGCTATCTCATAGTAATTAAAGGTTCTGAATGATATATGTACATGCTTTTAAAAAATGACTAGAGAATAATAGACATTGATTTAAAATGCAGTTCATTTGCTAGACAAAGATAAAACATGGGTTAATAAAAAATATCTTTAGTAATTTGAATGTTCCAAACAAAAAAAAAGATAAATGTCCAAGGTGATAGATAGGTTAATTACCCTAATTTGATCATTACATATTGGAATCATGTATCTAAATATCACACAGTACCCCATAAATATGTACAATTGTGTCTAATAAATATAATAGAAATGTGTCTAATAAATATAATAATTTAAAAAATCTCTAGAGGTGAAACATTTGCAGAAAATACATACATTATATGCATAACCTTGTATTTTACTCCAAAGCCTAAGTCACTTTAAGTGACTTTTTAAAAGGCCTCATAGAGAACATGATACTACACTCTAAGTTTGCTCACTAGCATCCGGGTCTTCTATCCTATAAATTGTACCAACAGCATATATAGTCGTTTTATCCTCCAAGTCCCTAAATCAATTGCTTAGGTGTAGGTCATTGTTTATGAGCTAGTCAGAGAAGTTAATTAACTTTTAGTTAATATCTGAAACAAGGAGGCCTTCTCCATTTATGTTATCTTTTGCTACAAATCAGCAAAGTACTAGAGCTCTCCTGACAAGTATTCAATATCTTTACTTTGAAATCCAGCTTCCCCATCTCCTCTCTTGCATTGTATTGATTCTTCCTTACTGCAGCCTAGTTCTGACCACATGGAAGATTCACCCTGAAACTCTGCTACATTTGACTCCTTGCTTCTCAGGAATGCGATACTAACTACTGCGACTTGCATTTTATTTTAATTCATAATATTTCCTTTTGGGAGCAGTTTACAGAAAAAAGGAGATAGTACAGAGAGTTCTCATATACTCTTTCTTATTGTACTTTCCCCATTACTAACATATTTCAGTAATGTGGTACTTTTATTAAAATTGCACAATATCGATACATTAATATCAACTGAAGTTCATTGTTTACAGCAGTTTGTTTTTAGTGTTGTACATTCTATAAATTTTGACAAATGAATAATTACAGGTATCCACCATTACAGCATCATATAGAATAGTTAGAATAGTTTCATCATTCTCCTAAAAGTGCCCTGTGCTTCATCTATTCTTCTTTCACTTCCTTCCACCAAACCCCTGATGACCATTGATAGTTTTACTGTCTCCATAGTTTTCAAAATTTTATTTAAGTTGAAATCATATATTGTATAACATTTTAGACTGTTTTTCTTTAACTGAACAATATGCATTTAATGATCCTCCATGCTTTATCATGGCTTGATGGGTCATTTCTTTTCATTGCTGAATAATATTCCATTGTGTAAATGTACCATAGTTTGTTTATCCATTCATCTACTGGATTACATCTTGGTTATTTCCAGCTTCTGGCTTTTATAAATAAAACAAGTAGAAATACTTGTGTGATCATAGGTTTTCAAGCTATTGGCTTGTGTCCATGAGACACATGAGAAGCACAACCACTGTAACTTATGGTAAGACTGTGATTATCTTTGTAAGGAACTTCCAAACTTCCCTCTGAAGTGGCTGTAACATTTTGTATTCTCACTAGCAAAGAATGAGCATGCAGGAGCCGAAGGAAAACTTACCGTTTACCTTACGAAGGTTTACTGAAAATCAGTGGACAAAAGGCAGATTAATAGGAAATAAGACATTAATATTTGTTAATGTGCATGAGGGGAAAATCACAGAGTGAGTACTATACAGTGTAATAGGATACAGATATTTATATACCCTTCTTAAGGAAAAGAGATATGGGAGTGTGGACGATTTCATCAGGTAATAAATAATTTTTAGGGGAATTCAATGGGCTTGAAGAATACATAATGACTTCAGAAAAAGTCTTTTGGGCCCAAGCAGAAAACGGTTTGTGACAAGACTGTCCAAATATGTCGACATACTTCAGTTTTTCTTCCTGCAATATGAGTTCAGTTAATGAAAACTTGGGGAAGGAACCAGAGGTCATTGTTTTTCACTTTGTCAGATCTGGACTTTAGGCAAATGTCTCAGTCCATTTCAGTTACTATAAAGAAATACCTGAGGCTGGATAATTTATAAAGAAAAGAGGTTTATTTTGCTCACAGTTCAGCCAGATGAACAAGAAGCATGACACCAGCAACTGCTTTGGCGAGTGCCTCAGGCTGCTTCCACTGATGCAGGAAGGTAAAGGGGAGCTGGCATGTATGGAGATTACATTTTCAGAGAGGAAGCAAGATAGGGGAGGTGCCAGGATTTTTGTGAGTATGTCAACTATGTTTTTTTTTTTAGACTTTTATTTTAGGTTCAAGGGGTACATGCACAGGTTTGTTATGTGGGTAAATTATGTGTCACCAGGATCTGGTGTGAATGATCCCATCACCCAGGTAGTGAGCATCATACCTGAGAGTTAATTTTCAACCGATTGCCACTCTTCCACCTTCCCCCCTAGTAATCCCTGATGTCTATTGTTCTTGTCTTTGTGTCCATATGTCACTCAATGTTTAGCTCCCACTTATAAGTGAGAACATATGACACTTAGTTTTCTGTTCCAGGCTGTTGGCAAGGCTGGCCTTGAACTCCTGACTTCAGGCGATCCACCCACCTTGGCCTCACAAAGTGCTGGGATTACAGGCGTGAGCCACAGTGCCTGGCCTTATAATTTCTTTTTAGTTGTTGTTATTTTTGTCTGGATTTATTATCAGAGGCACAGCTTCATAAAATAATTTTGATATCGTTCTCTTCTATTATTTGGAAGATACTGTGTAGAATTGTAAATTTTTCTGTAATGTGTGTTAGGGCTCTCCATTAAAGCCATCTCAGTTTGACGATTTTTATTCTGAGAGATTTTAATTTTAAATTTAATTTCCTTAATAGTTTTAGGACCATTCAAATTATCTATTTTGTATTGGGTAAGTTATGGTAGTTTTTGTTTTTAGAAATTGGTCCAATTCATCCAAGTTATTAAATTTATGTGTGTAGAGTTCTGAGTATTCCTTATTATTCTTTTGTGGTCTGCAAAATCATACATGATAGCTCTTGTTATTCCAGATATTGGCAACTTACATCTTCTCTCTTTTTAATTAGACTTGGAGATTTGTCAGTTTTGTTATTTTTTAAAATTTTTAAAAATTTATTAATTGTTAAAATGTTTTTCTGCTTTCACTGTCATTAATTTGATATATTAGTTTTATTACATTTTTTTCTCCTGCTTTCTTTTGGGTTTATTTGCTCATTTTTTAATTGAGTTGAAAAGTGTGAGCTAGATTATAAAAATTGAGACTTTTCCTCTATTTTAAGGATTGAATTTAGGGCTCTATATTTCCCTCTTAGCAGTACCTAAACTGTGTCTCACACATTTTATTATGTTTTATTTTCATATTCACTCATTTCAATGCATTTTTAAATTTTATAAGATTTTCTCTTACCTAAGAATTATTTTAAAAAATTTTATGCCATTTCTAAGTGTTTTGATATGTTTCTGTCATCATTATATTATTAATATTTAGTTTGATTCCATTGTGATCAGAGAACATGTGCTGTATGATTTTAATTACTTTAAATTTGTCATGATTTGTTTTATGGTCCATAATATGTTTGACCTTAACATATGTTCTCTGGGAAATTGGGAAAAATGTGTATTCTGTGGTTGAGTGGAGTGTTATGTAAGTGTTAATTAGATTCCATTGGTTGATGATGTTGAGTTTTCATACAACTTTTTATACAAGCCAGCGTAGGCTCAGAGAGACCTTCTTTATATCTTCTACTTTTTTGCTCAGACTTTCTATTTTTTTATTTGTTTAATTCTCATTTCCTCTATTTGAATTTCTCATTGTTGTCCAGTGGGGATACACGCCCTAACTCTCTACTTGGCCATTTGTGACACCACCTACTGGGTGGGTGGGACAACTTTATTAGATCCTGAAGAAAATGAAAGTCTTGGCTTTCCACTGGATATTTATTTATTTATTTGTAATGAGTGAAGATAAGGGATGCAAAATTTTCTTTGTTCTTTGGCTGGAATAGAGTAATTATTTTCTTAATGCTTATTGTATTACCAGCATCTTCTCCTGATATTGTTTTTCCTTTGGACAGAGAACCAGGTTTTGTGGAGGGTTTTTCCCCATATCCACCTGTTGGCATTTTGATTACTGGCCTCTTCAGCTCCAAATCTTGGATACATGTAGCAAATTAAAATCCATTGAATTCATCACTGTGTCATTATGTGCCTCCTACAGTTGCTAGCTGGACTGGCTTTTTGGTCTCCACCTTTTAGAGTATTATTATATTTGTTCCATATATAATGTTCAGAATTGTTAGTTGCACTCAGTAGCAAAAATAGAAAAATGTATGTCTACCCCATATTCCAGGAAGTTTAACTCCTCTATCTATTCTATTTCTTTCATATAAAGAATTCCAACTTCAACAGCCATAAATTTTGACTTAGTAATATTTTGCCAGATGCACTTAATATCTTTGACCTCAACAATGCACCTAATTAGGTTCTTGGATTGAATATAAAGACATCATCTGCAGCACTTTGGGAGACCAAGGTGGGTGGATCACGAGGTCAGGAGATCGAGACGATCCTGGCTAACACTGTGAAACTCCATCTTTACTAAAAAAATACAAAAATTAGCCAGGTGTGGTGGTGGGCACCTGTGCTCCCAGCTACCGGAAAGCTGAGGCAGGAGAATGGCATGAACCCAGGAGGCAGAGCTTTCAGTGAGCCGAGATTGCACCAACTGCACTCCAGCCTGGGCGACAGAGCTAGACTCTGTCTCAAAGCCTGGGCAACAGCGCTGGACTCTGTCTCCAAAAAAAAAAAAAAAAATCTGAATTATATAATAGTAAGTCACCATCTCCACTGGGATAATAGTTAACTGTTTTCTCCTATAATCCTCTGCAATTGGACGAGGATAGGCTTTTGAGAAACCATATCACAAATCTGTTTCTCAATTTGGATATTGAAAATAGAAGGCTGTAGATATAGAAAGACACTGTTTATCTCAAGACCAGCATAACTAATATAATGGTAAAGATATGACTCATTAACCAATCTCACAAGTGATTTATTGGATGAGGCTGTGTTTTAGTCCGTTGTCATGCTGCTGATAAAAACATGTGTAAGACTGAGCAATTTACAAAAGAAAGAGGCTTATTGGACTTCCAGTTCCACGTGGCTAGGAAGGCTTCACAATCATGGCGGAAACTGAAAGGCATGTCTCACATGGCGGCAGACTAGAGAAGAGAGCTTGTACAGAGAAACTTCCCAGTTTGAAACCATCAGATCTTGTGAGACTTATTCACTACCACGAAAACAGCACAGGAAATACATGCCCCATGATTCAGTTATCTTCCACTGGATCCCTTCCACAACATTATGGGAGTTATAAGATGAGATTTGGGTGGGTACACAGAGCCAAATCATATCAGGCTCATATCCAGTCAACGCTGTGATCTCTTCTACTTATCACCCCTCATTCCCTCCTCTTCAAGCACACACATGTTCACACCCACAGAACACCAGAATAAGAAGAATTCTAGATTCAAGTAGAATAAAATTAGTTATAATAAGCATAACTGAGGAAATAAAGTTCAAAGATGGGTGATGACCTTCACAAAGATCCATGCCTATTTTGTTTGATTTGAAGGATTTATTGAGAGATGGGAAATAGCAACTGTTGGTAATAATGACGACAAGTTTAAATTTTGTGACATTAGGTTGTAAACTATCATTTTCTCCACACATGTACACATACACAAATAATTTGTTGACAAAGAAACATCTAGGTTTGATCTGGTATAAAACCTTCCATTCAGACTGTTTTTACAAGGTGAAATAAGACATAGATACTTATCAACCTGTTAAAATATCTGAGTCACTTATTTTTCATAAAATAACTATGGCAGAAATAATTTGTTAAATTTTATGGACTTTGATCGCTTTCTCTGCGTATCTTTTTGATCATTCTTCTGTAAGCTAAAATTACAGGATCAAGAGGCCCATTATAGCAAGTGATCCTTTTAAAAAGTTGTCATTGGGTGATCCATTCCTTTATTTTTAGTTGCATCCAGAGACCACTTCATATGTTTTAAACTTTCTTCCATTCCACACTTTACTTTTCATATTATCAGATATAATTTAATAGCAGATCCCAAGTACTTAATTCCACCATTGAACACTAATATTTTGTGAATGACGGATGTGCAACACATAATCCTGGTTTCTGTGAGGAAGAATTTAAAATCCATCATTTTCTAATGTCTCTAGGTTGACAGACAGTCTGTAACAGAAAATCGCAAAAAGAAGTGTCAGCTTTCACACCGAACTCAATAGGCAGCCCTGCTGGCAATGGAGGTTAAGTGTCTCTACGGTATCACTTACAGACTTTTTGTTTTGTTCAAGACAAATTTACCACACAATAGATAGCTGAAGAAACAGCAAATCCATAAAGATTTGAAGGTTTAAGAAATGGTAGTTGTGAACAGAGACAAAAAAGAAAACTGACGTTTTCTGAGCACTAACTATGAGCCTGTCTTCACCTATTCAAGTTGCTGTAAGAAAATACCACAAAGTAGGTGGGTGATGAACATTTATTTACTATGGCTCTGGTGGCTGGGCAGTCCAGGATCGAGATTCTGACAGATTCTGTGCCTAGTGAGAGCCCGCTTTTCCTAGAGGGCACTGTTTCACTGTGTCCTCACACAGCAGAAGGGGCAAAGGAGCTCTAGAGCCTCTTATAAGGGCACATGGTGGAATTAAGTACATGAGATTTACTATTAAATTATATCTGATAATATGACAAAGTGGGAAATGAAAGAAAGTTTAAAACATGTGAAGTGGTTTTCTGGATGCAACTAAAAATACAGGAGTGAATCTTCCAATGACAACTTTTTAAAACTATCACTTGGCATAATGGACCTATATCTGTCATGTCAATTTTAGCTAACAGAAGAATGACCCAAAAGATATACAGAGAATGCCATTGAAGTCCATAAATTTTAACAAATTATTTCTGCAGTAGTTGTTTTATGAATACTTATAAGTCCCATTCACGAGGGCTCCATCCTCATGATCTAATCACCCCAAAGTCCCCACTTCCTAATATCATCACATTAGGGGTTCATATTTGAACATAGGAATTGTAGGAGGGACAAAGACATTCAGATCATGGCAGCCTAGCAGGTACACTGACACTGCATGGAACTCGTTCTCTTTTTTTATCCTTCGGAACAGACTTGGAAGGTAGTCTCTTTATCCCTTCTCACAGATAATATGCATACTTTATTTACATATACTTCTTTAATCCCCACATAGTACCTCTTTATAAAAAGTGAAACAACACAAAGTTGTGTTAAGAAAAGTTAATCACGCTCTTAAGAGCTCCTGCTTCACAGGCATATTTGGGAATTACTAGCACGAACGCAATTCTGGAAAAGTCAAAGAATAAATGTAGAGTGCTTATGCTGGGGGACTCTGCTTCGAGCAGAGAGAACCAGATCTGGTTCTTAAATAGTACCTAAGATTGTAACAGGAAGAAGGAGAGGAAGAAGTTGAAACTGGATAAAACCTCATTAGTAGAAACCTGGAGAGAATAATGATTGAGCAATATCAACAGGGACTAACATTTGTTGGGCACTTAACCATGTTTGGCTCCCTTAATCCTCACAAGTTAAAAAAAAAAAAACAGGAATGATTTTCTACACTTTATAAATGAAATGGAGGTATTTGACAAGGTTGTACGGCAGCTAAATGGCAGGTCTAGAACTTTGACACAGCACTGGGGAGTCTTGTCACAAGTGTTTGGCCTTAACTGAGAATTTGCTAAGGTGATTATAAAAATCTTAGTGGGTGGAACTAGAAACCAGCATCAAATTCTATTTTTGACTCTTTTTTTTTTGGAGATGGAGTCACACTCTCTCACCCAGTGGTGTGATCCCAGCTCACTGCAACCTCTGCCTCCTGGGTTCAAGCAATTCTCCTGCTGGGACTACAGGTGCATGCTGCCATGCCCAGCTAATTTTTTGTATTTTAGTGGAGATGGAGTTTCACCATGTTGCCCAGGCTGGTCTCGAACTCCTGAGCTCAGGCAATCGACCTGTCTGGGCCTCCCAAAGTGTTAGGATTACAGGCGTGATTGACTCCATTTTAAGAAGATTAGATGCCATTTTTCCAGGGAGTGAGTTTTTTTATGATGTTTGAAAAATAAATGAGACAGTCAAAAATAAATCTGGTAACCATATAAAGCCTGCATTTTAGTAGTACTAGTAGCTAGTTCCTGAACACAATAAATTATGAGTTTATCAAAGTAATTCAGATGATAAGGAATAAATCTGCCCTAAAGTGTGATTAGTAGTCAAAGAAAAGGAAAAATAGCCATGTGGAATGCTTTTCAAGTAGATGGATAGAAAGTCATCAAATTGACGGCAAAACTCTGTTTCACCTTTCATGTTCTAAGAATTTTTTCTAATGAATTAACAAATTAAATTAGAACATTAATACTTCAGAAGTGGGAGAAGATCTGGCTAAGCTTTTAGCCTCACAAATCTGATTGATTTATTTACATAAATATAGTTTGGAAATATTCGATAATTATTTCAAATTATGTGAAAGGAATGTAATGTTAACATGATGAAATGCTTCATAAAACCCAAGAAATCTCTGATATTTTATTAAACACAATACATTACCATTCCAAATAAATATATAGTAGTTATTAGGGTTAGTAATAAAATCTGATTATTTTTATAATATATGTTGAGTTCTGCAATATCGATTTTGTCTTATTTGTGTTAGGCTATTGAAGCTATACATTACTTACACTGGTTACTGTTTAAATTGGCATATTTATGCTCTTTCTTGTAGTTATGTAATTGGCTTTATTTTTATTATACCATATTCTTGTTGTGAATTTTTTTTTTTTTTTTTCTGCTGTTGGCTTTATTTTATCATATATTATCCACCAAGGGGCCTTAAATTAATTCCTTCAGCCTAGAGGGAAAGGGAAACAGACATTGGCAAAAGCTAAAAATATACATTCCTTTTGTTTTCCATGTACTTCCTTGTATATTCCTGCATTAGATCTGAGTGCCTACTTTGTGCATTTGAAACAGGGGCACACTCAGACCGAAGTAAGCCTTTCAAAATCAATATTGTGAGAAGAGCTGCTAAAATTTGACCAGTAACAGGAATCTTGAAGTCATCAGTTTTTCAGAAGACTGAGGTGGGGCAGTAAATCCAGGGCAGATGTATGAAGTAATGAAAGAAAATTTAACGGCACTCACACATTGCTGTGAGAACTATTAAGATCCCCCTTTCTCTCTCTTCTACACCTCAAGTACATTATCATGCACTCCAAGCTACCAAATATTCCAGTGTAGTTCTAAAATGAGCTTATAAATCCCCCCACAGAATTGATGGCTGTTGTCAGTCACACTTTGCTAAATAGGTAAATATCTCTGTCTTCTTGTGGTATTTCGGTCCTGTTGATCTTTAATATCCCTGGCTTTGTTCTTGTCTTTTGTTAGATTGTGTGTGGGCATGCGTGTGAATTATTATTATTATTATTATTATTGGTGGAAATGTCATAGTCTTCTCATTATTTATTCCTTAAATTCATTTAAAAATATTTTAACAATAAATTTACCAAAAATACTTTGAGTGTCCTCAGTACTCCCAAAATCCAGGGACTTCCTCTTTTATGACATGCCAAAAATGATCCCTGTCCACATAATAGACTCAGAAAATCCTGAGTGTCTCAAAAGTTCATACTTTTGATTTGTGATCTGGATTATTTTCATCTTTCTCTTTGGCCTGAACAGAAGGATGACACATGAAGGTTGGATCCATTAGGCACTCATCTGGGTAAGGGTAAAGTGATGAGAGAGGTTGGGTAGGTGCCAGCTTCAGAATTAACAGCAGACAATAGTATCATACTAGAATGTTCTAAGAATAGACTTGGCAGTTATATGCCAGGAACCAGTACTTGATGAACTTTGTTACATGTCACATTTTAGATGTTATAATGAATTTTCCCAAGTGTGTTTTTGTCATTCTTGGTTTTCCCATTATAACAAAGAAGGGGGAGAGTAGCAGGAAAGTAACACACAAGTTTTCCTTTGGGACCAGCAAGAAAGAGGAGACTGGTAAAACGAAGTTCAATGCACAGCCACTTGGGGCCAGAATGAGATACAGAAAATCTACAATGATGATAGGTGACATAACCATGCTCAGAAAACTGCTGAGAAGATTCTGGGTCAGAAGGAAGAAAAGAAGAACAAAGACTGCTGGGCTGAACCACAAAAACTGAAGTGAAATTCCCTCACCCTGGCATGTGATTCCATTCCTGTTGCTCCAACATTAATTTCCTTGTTTAATGTGATGGAAAAGCAAGGTCTGCATTTATATATAAAATTTGCTCAGAGTTAAAATGTCCAAAATTTAGAGGTTTGCAGAGCAACAACAACAGTTCTGGAAGCTTGAAGTCTGAAATCAAGGTATCAGAAGGGCTGTGTACCCTTTGAAGCCACAGACAGAAAACCTTCCTTGCCTCTCCCAGTTTCTGGTAGCTACAAGCATTGCAGGTTATTCCTTGGTTTGTAGATGTTTTGTTGCAATCTCTGCCTCCACTAACATATGGTGTTCTTCCTGTGTCTTCACCTCTGTGTCTCTTTGTCTTTACATGGCCATTTTTACAAAGGCACCAGTCATCCTAGACCAATACGACCTCATCTTAACTAAGTACAACTGCAGTGACCCTATTTCATTCCGAGTCACATTCTCAGCTACTGGGGATTAGGTCTTCCACACATCTTTTTTTTTTTTGCAGGGTCATAATTCAATGCATAACATGATTCCTCTCCTTGCTCCTTCAGGACTGTAAGTGTTAACAGCCATCTCCTGTTGCTTGCACATGTGTGCTTGATCATTCTGTTGGTTTCCAGTAACTCTGCCTATGTTTTTACATATACTTTCTTCATTCAACTCTCTTGGTTGTTTCTCTTGATCATGCCTCCTGTTTCCTGCCAGGACCCTTACCATGGTAAATTGCTTCCCCTATCTTCCCAAAATTCCGTGTAGTGTATATGAAGTTTGCCCAGTTAAGATGGATACGGAGCTAGTCCAAAGTTTTGAAGTGGCAGTATCATTAATATGAAAAGACAGAGCTCTTTGATTTCACCTTTGGAAGTAAAGAGGCACATTGCAGTCATCAGATAAGCTGGTGACGTCATCAAAGCTAGTTGTAGCAAAATATTATTTTTACTGATGAACCTAGTCTATTCTTTAGACATCAACTGTAATGGAAACTGACAGGAACTAGGAGAAAGGGCAAAGTCAAAATTTCAAAGCCATTTGTGAATTATAAATAAAGTATAACACTATATATTGAATTGTCACTCCAAATCCCTTGCTCAATGATAAAGAGATCTCTACCTGCTTTAAAGTTTAATACTGTATGACCATCATTCACCAAGAGTCAGGTTAAGAAGCTTTAGAAAATGATTGCTCGAATGGATGTGCTAACATACATCCATGTTTGCACCCTTTCCTGAGCCCTTTTCACATAATTTTGTTTCTCTTATCTTCACCTTATAAAAGGACCAGTTTAAAGATTTCAGAAATGAATTGTTGAGTATCACTTTTAAGAGATGAAAATTATCCATTTGGGATGTGTATCTCTGTTATGAGCAACACAATTTAGAATTGTAATTTTAGCCACCCTCAAAGTGTGTGTACATGTATGCATATGTACATGCACATGTGTGTATGTTTATGTGTGAATTTTGCTACAGATTTATCACTAGTCCTTCATGTAGAAATCTTCTGGTCTGAGCGAAAAAATACCAAAGTCTGTGTGAGAGTAACCTTGAGAATTTGCACTATACTTTCCTTATGCAGAGACCAAATTAGTTCATTATTTCTGCTTAAGGGTCCACAAATTTTCATTTTACTTTAATGCATTTCTTAGAATAAATAATGTGAATGTATTCTGACTGAAGTAATTTCTATCAAAAATATCGGAATAACAATGTTAGCAAATGAAATAGTCAGTTTATTCATAGAATTTTAAGTCACTTATTTGCCTGTCTTTTCATCAGTCTGCACCCATAAAAATGAATACTCTGTAATTTCAGTGTCCATTGTGGTCTTTTAAGCACAAGAAACTCTTGTGCCAAATATGATCAAAAGAGAAGATCACTGGAGCTTAAAGAGACCTGGATTCTAGTCCTAGTTTTGCCTCAAATTAAATAATTCTAGGCCATGAGAGAAACTGCTTTTTCTGTGAGAGTGTCATGTATTTTTCTCATCTGTACAATATAAACATTTTTCTGAGTAATCTCTTCTTGTCCAGTTCTGTCAATACATGATTCTATGAAATACAGAACTAATAGGAAAAATCTACTATGTCAATGCCATGGATACTTATTTATATATTCATCTCCTGAAACCTGGATAAAAAATGACAAAGACATTTTCCATTAACCTCCTAGAGTGACTATGTAAGTGGCCAACACAAATAAAATTCTAGTTCATGTTGTTAGTCTTAATGGCTTCTGTAATTTCCGAGTCTCTAATTTGTTTTAAATTATTTTAAAAGTAAATATGATGGACATCTAATATTGGAGGCATCTGAGAAACTTTTAGGTAGATGACTTCTAAATGACTCCCCATTACCCCCACCTTCTGGTATTCATGTTCCTATACAATCCCTTCTCTTTGCCTGTAGACACAATCTACTGACTTGTTTCTGTTGAACAGAATATGGCAAAAGTGATAAGATGTCACTTCCAAGATTAAGTCATAAAAGAAAGTGACTTCCATCTTGGCTTCTGTGTTAGTCTGTTTTCACACTGCTGATAAAGGCATACCCAAGACTGGGTAATTTGTAAAGAAAAAGAGGTTCAATGGACTTACAGTTCCACATGGCTAGGGAGGCCTCACAATCATGGCAGATGGTGAAAGGCACATCTTACATGGTGGCAGCTGATAGAGAATGAGAGCCAAGCACAAAAGGGCAAACCCCTTATAAAACCATCAGATCTCACGAGACTTATTCACTACCATGAGAACAGTATAGGGAAAACTATCCCTATGATTCAATTATTGCCCACCAGGTCCCTGCCACAACAAGTGGGAATTATGGGAGCTATTCAAGATGAGATTTGGGTGGAGACACAGCCAAACCATACCAGCTCCCTTGCTCTGCCTTGCTGACCCTTCTCATTTGCTTGCTCTGATGAAGTATTCTGCCATGTCATGAGTTGCCCTATGGAGAGGCCCATGTAACAAGAAACTTTAGATAACATTTGGCCAATGGCCAGAAAAGAGACAAAGCCCTCAGGTTAATGGCCCATGAGGAAATGAGCACTTCCAACAATCATATGAATGGTCATGGAAGTTGGTTCTTCTTTAGTTAAGCTTTGTGATAATTGTAGCCCCAGTCAACACCTTCATTACAACCTGAGAGGACCCCAAAACAGCAAGTCCAGTTATGCCCTTCTAGAATTATTGAACTACAGACACAAGAAAATTAATATTGTTGTTTCAAGACATATCTTCGGATAATTTGTTACCTGGCAATAGATAAATAATAGACTTTCCCTTTAGCATGAAGAGTGACTATCAACATAGGAGTGGGGCTAAAAGTCTACTTTTAGGGGTCACAGAGAAGCAGTAAAGTAAACATAAGTAATAATTGCAAGAGAGAAAGGTGAGTTCCTCTTCTCCTGGGGAGCTTGGATTCATAGACTTTGATTCATAATAAGAAATCAGAAGTCTTGGAATTAGGAAAAGTGAAAACATTTTACATAGGTCCCTATCTCTTTCTCAAAAGTCATCTTGCTTCACATAGACACTGTGTATTCTGTACCCACTGATGCATTACGTTCTAGCCACGTTTGTCTTCTTCCACTTCCTCAAACAGATCATGTCCTTCCTTACACCAGGGTCAACATCCTTGATGCTGTCACTACCTGGAAAGTTCCTTCCACTTTACTTCATAATGCTGGCTTTTTTTCTTCTTCTAATTTTTCTGATTAAGTATCACCTTCTATAAGCACTTTTCAAAGTAATTCTCTTTCTTTTTTTTCACCATCCAACTTGTCTTATTTCCTGTTTAGATTTATTACAACTTACAATTATAAGTTATTTATCTGCAAGTTTTTCCAGCTACTAGAATTTAAACTCTCTTTATATTCTGGGAATGTACAGGCCAACTGTACAGATACATGTATAGACTAGCTGACCTGCAGAAACTTGAGGGAGACTAGCAAAGAAAAGATGTCCCTAAGGTACTTCAACTAAATCTCCAAGATGCATAGAAAGTAAATACTTAGCACCATGTCCCCTGAAGGTGTAAGTAGGACTGTTACACAGCAATACCTGACTGATATAATAGCAAAGACGTATTTCAAGAAGGAATCATACTATGCTTATAATGCAATGCAAAATCATCATATTAGATGGTAAGCAGTCAGTTTCTGGCTCCATGAAATCATACTGTGACATCAGAATTCTACTATTTGGTATTTTATAATCTTGAAATAGACTAAAGACAAACTTTCTAAGACCTATATTTTTAAAAGTCCCTGCATTTAAACACCAATTAGAAACAAATGATCTTATTCATCTAATTTCTTAAATAATCTGAGGTAGCAGGGAATGGTAAAGTCATCATGGTTAACATAAAAAGAAATTTAAAAATTGATAATGTGGGAAGGCACTGATTTTTGGACTTTAGGACTTCTTCATTTATAAGTAGTTTTGCTTTATTAATTTGTATGTTTGCCATTTTTTTAATTATATGTTTGTGGTAGCTTCCAAGTCATGAGAAAGTGAAGTAGAAACATATGTGCTAGTGTTTTCTGATTTGACATATTTGACATCAAACAGCACAGATCAGCTCAAATGATTTATATATTTGTGTCTATATTTATCCTTATTATTGGGTTGTAAATCCCTTCAGGGCAAGGACTATGTCCCTTTTATTTGAGTATTTCCCAAAGAATGGGACTTGGGGAAATACTAATATTTCCCAAAGAATTGGGACTATTTTTAAGGTCCCCCTCACAGTTGAGAGCTTTCCTTCTGTCACTCAATAAAATTGTTCTCTGCCTTACTCACTCTCTGTGTCCACACACCTTATTCCTCTTGGTCATAAGACAAGAACCCAGAACTTGCTGAGCTGTGGAGAGCAGGTGTGGTGAGGGCTCTAACACGCTCCTGTTCACTGAGCTGTGGGCAGCAGGTGTGGAAAGAGCTGTCACACACTTCTGTTCACCAAGTTGTGGGCAGCAGGTGTGGAGAGAGCTGTCACACGCTCCTGTTCACTGAGCTGTGGGCAGCAAGTTCAAAGAGAGCTGTAACATGGCCCCATTCACCTCGCTGCAGGCACGAAGAAGTGAAGCCATTGGGCGCCATTCCCTCCTGGGCTGGTTTGCCAAACTACAAAGCCAAAACATTCTGGAGTGCTCAGACCTTGAGACTCCCTGTGCGATAGCTGAAACACCCGTTGGAACTCCACAGTTGCTGGCATCTCCAGGTTTTCAGGCACCACTGCATTCACCATGTCTAGACTCCGGCACCCAACGCAGAAACAACTTGTGGCATGGTTGGTCCAGTCACAGACTAAGTGCAGAGTCCTGGTTAGGTATGGGATCTGGGCCAGGGTGCAAGCCAAGCGCAGCCTGCTGGACTGAGTGGGTGGAGTGAGCCTGGCAGGCCTGAGCAAGGTCCCAGGCAGAGGTCATGGTGGCATTAGAGATTTCCAGCTAGTGAAGCGGCACTGAAGGAATCCTGTAGCAATTAGCCTTCTCCAGGATCATTGGAAAGGTAAGAGCAGACCTCTTTCACTTTCATTTCAGAGGCTTCTTGTCCTCAGATTTTTTTTCTGAAAACAGATGAGACACCAGACCTCTGTCAGCCAGTTAAGAGCGAATAGTGCAGCTACCAGTTCTACAAGACTCAGAGAACAGGCTTGCCAGAGACGACTTTGTCAATCCCCCATCACCCTCAGGTGTTGGAAATGTTGGCTTTGTTCCAATCTGGTTACCCTTCACGGAGGTCTAGCCATCACATGGGATTAGAAGGAAGTTCCGGGGCAATTGAGGGTATCTGGCTGAGGCTGCACTTTGGCGTTACCCAAAGACCCCAGGACTGACTCCAGTCCCTGACAGTCCATTACGGTGTCAGCACTAGAACCTCCAGTCTTTCTTTTTACCTTTTCTTTCTTTCTTTTGCAGTTGTCATGGCTCCTATCTCTTCTTTATATATATACAATGCTAAAGGTGTTGTTGCAAACCAGAGATAATGTAACTGGGTAGAATGAGCACTTGGCTCAGTCATCAGTAATATAATTTAGAACAATGTGGTTTCTGTCTATTCTTAGAAGCAAGGAAGATGTAATGATTGAGAGTATTTTTCCCCTGTTGAAGAAACCCATTAGCATAGGGCAAAAGGCTACTTTCCCCAGGCACCTCCTCTGCATTTAAGTTGTTTTTTCCCATCATGTCAGAAGTCAACATAATCCTGTGAATACAGAGAGCATTTCTATGTAAGGGATTAATTTTTTTTCCTCTTGGGAGGCACCTTATTAGGCCAGGTCCTTCTGTAATTCCCTTTCTTTCCCTTGTTTGAGGAGGATCTGGTTCCACAGTTTCACTTCAGTATTACTCTAGTGTATCTTCCACACATTGGTTTGGAATCCTAAAAAAAGACTAGATCTGAGGGAACCAAAGGCAATTGACAGTGGAAGGCTAGGGCATAGTGCAAGTGAGCATGAGTAACCTTGCCAACTAGGCCTTCTTGCTTCATGGGTGGAGGATTCGCTTACAACAAGGCATAGATGAGGCCTAGGGAACCCAAAGGTTACTGACAGTGGAAGGTTAGGGCACAGCATAGGTAAATACAATTATCCCTACCAATTTGGCTTGCCTACTTCATGGGTAGAGGTTGCACTAGCATCTATGAGTTGTGCCTATAGTAGGCACCAGGACTTGGGAAAGGAAAAGAGGGAAGCAAAAAAGGAATACATTTTTTTTCTCTCCCTCACCTACCCTGGGTTTTTGCTGGAAGAGAAAACAGAACTAAAAGATGCATTTTCTCCTCTTTTTCAGATAGGTAACAAACCACCATCAGTCTGCACTCCTCTTGAGTGCATCCTGAATCACTGTGACTCCTTTGACCCTCAGACTCTGGAAAAAAAAATGCCTTATATTCCTTTGCACAAGGACTTGGTCAGGTTATAGTCTGCAAAGGACAATCCCAATGAAACAGGGAAGGAGCCCTGCTCCTCCTGATATACCCCATTTTCCCTATCCAAGTTTTCTCTCAAGCTTGCCCCATCCTAAATATCCTCATTTTAGCCAGTTCCCAGCCTAGCTCCTGCCCCTACAAGAGATGCCTTGTGACCCCATTAAGGTCCAGGTCCCCTTTTCTGTACAGGACTTAAGGCAAATTAAGGGAGATCTTGGCAAGTTTTCATATAACTCTGACAGGTATATAGAGGCTTTCCAGAATTTAACCCAAGTATTTGAACTCTCCTAGAAGAACGTTATTTTACTTTTGAATCAAACCCTGGCTACTGCTGAGAAGTAGGCAGCCCTGCAAGTGATGGAGAAGTTTGGGGATTGAGTTTTGTATCTCGTAGTGGCAAGGAAGCGGATGAGCCTTATCCAATTGGAAGAACAGAAGTGCCATTGAAGGACCCTAAATGGGACCCCAATGAGGAAATGGGAGAATGGAAGAAGAAACACTTTCAGGTGTGCATATTGGAGGGCCTACGAATGTCTAGAACTAAGACTCTCAGTTACTCCAAACTATCCTTGATAGACCAGGGATCACATGAGAATTCCACTGCCTTGCTGGGAAGGCTAAGAGAGGTATTGTTAAAGCACATCTCTATCTCCTGATTTGGTCGAGAGAGAACTTGTCCTAAAGGATAAGTTTATTACTCAGGCAGTCCCTGATATCAGGAGGAAGCTGCAGAAACAGACCATGGGAGCAGATAGTACTTTAGAGAATCTCCTGAAAGCGGCCACCTTGATCTTTTACAATACAGATTGGAAGGAAGTCCAAGAGAGAGAGGAGACACAAGAAAAAAGCAGAGGCTCTAATCGTTGCCTTACAGGCTCACAATCCGCAGAATCCCTGAGATGCACCTGTTAATTGCTATGAATGTGGCAAACCAGGGAACTTTATGAAGGACTTCCAGCATGAGGAAGCCACCGTGACCCTGTACATTCTGCAGTGGGAACCACCATAAGGTGGACTGTTCCTGGAGACGCAGGTCACTGGATCCAGAGCCAGTCTCCCAATTGGTCCAGAAGGACTAGTGGGTCCTGGAGCTTCTGTTCCCAGCTCTGATGGTTCGGACCACCATTACCATCCAGGAGCTCCAGGCGATTCTGGATGTTGAAGGAAAGAAGGTGGACCTCCTCCTGGATACCAGAGCAGCCATTTACTCTCAAATCCAGGCCTCTCTTCATCCCTTAGCATGACAATAGGGATTTATCAGGAAAGCCTTTAACCAAATATTTTTCCCAGCCCCTTAGTTGTAGTTGGGGAGACTCTTCCTTGCCCACATCTTTTTAATCATGTCTGAAAGCCCAACTCCTCTGATGGGCAGGGATATCTTAGCTCACATGGGAATCACCATCCTTATGGCTCCAGGACAGACTCTTTGTCTCCCCCTGATGGAAACCGATATTAATCTGGAAGTTTGGAAAACTCTAGGGAAAAGTGGTCAAGCCACAACCGCCACACCAGTCTAGATCCACTTTAAGGATCCTATGTCCTTCCCTAACCAGAGACAATATCCCTTAAAACCAGAAGTTAGGAAGGAGCTAGAAGCCATCATTGATAACTTGAGGATGCAGGGCCTCCTCAAACCCTGCAACAGCCCTTGTAATACCCCAATATTAGGGTTACAAAAATCGAGTGGAGAATGGGACTTGTCCAGGACCTCCACCTCATTAATGAGGCTGTGGTTCCAATTTATCTGATGGTTCCCAATCTCTATACCCTGCTAACTCAAATACCTGAGGTAACTAAATAGTTAATAGTGCTGGACCTAAAGGATTCCTTTTTCTACAAACCCCTACACCCCAACTTCCAATATTTGTTTGTATTTGAGGATCTCCCCAAAAAGACCACCAAGCTAACCCGGAGGGTGTTACCTCAGGGATTCCGAGACAGCCCCCACCTGTTTGGGCAGACAGTGTCAAAAGATATCTCTGAGTTTCTTTATCCTCAGGTTAAAGTTTTAAAATATGTAGATAACATTCTACTTTGTGCCCCAACTGAGGAAGTCTCTCAGGAAGGGAGTAAGGCTTTCTTAATTTCCTGGCTACCAGAAGATATAAGGTCTAGAAATCTAAGGCTCAGCTCTGTCAGACTTCAGTGAAGTACCTAGGTCTAATCTTGTCAGAGGGTACCAGGGCACTAGGTGAAGAAAGGATTAAACCCATACCCACCTTTTTTCCTTTCCCAAAGCCCTCAAGTAGACAAAGGGATTCTTGGGCATTACGGTTCTGCAGATTATGAATACCTGGATATGGAGGGATAGTTTGTCCCTTATATCACCTAATAAAGGAAACTCAGGCAGCTAAGAGTTACTCCTTAATTTGGCAACCAGAGGCTAAAAGGGCGTTTGACCAATTGAAACAAGCCTTGCTTGAGGCACCAGCCCTTAGTCTTCCTATATGGAAAATGTTCAATCTTTATGTATCAGAACAAAAGGGAATGGCCCTGGGAGTTCCGATCCAGGCCCAAGTTTCAGCCCATCAGCCCATAGGCTACCTAAGCAAGGAGCTTGATTTGGTAGCTAAAGAATGGCCGGCCTGCCTCTGGGCAATTTCAGCAGTAGCCTTGATGGTATCCGAGGCTACTAATTTAACAATGAGAATAACTTAACCATTTATACCTCACATAATGTGACAGGACTGCTGCCTTCTAAAGGGAGTCTCTGGCTGACAGACAACTGCCTCCTAAAATATCCAGCTTTGCTACTGGAGGGACCTGCAGTCCAATTAAGAACCTGTCCCTCCCTAAACCCAGCCACTTTCCTCCTAGAGGAAGCTGGGGAGTTTGAACACAATTGCAAACAGATAGTACTGTAAACCTGAGGTCAGAGAGGACTTCAAACCCCACCTTAGAGAACCCAGACTGGACTCTCTCTATGCACAGAAGTTCTTTTGTAGAACAAGGGATCCATAAAGCAGCATATGGAGCAGTCACCCTGAATGACACTGTTGACAGTGTGCCTCTCTCCTTGGGCACAAGTGCTCAACTAGCTGAGTGAATTGCCTCACAAGGGCACTTTAATTAAGCAAAGGGAAAGCAGTTAACATTTATACTGATTCTAAGTACACTTTCTAGTTCTCCATACCCATGCCACTATTTGGAAAGAGAGACACTTTCTTACAGCTAACAGGTCTCCCATTAAAGAACATCAGAAAGTTAACAGGCTTTTATCCTCAGTTTTCCTTCCATGGGAAGTGGCAATAATACATTATAAAAGGGAAATAAGTTGGTGGATCAAGCAGCTAAATCAGCAGAGAGAAGGCACCAGCTTTCTGATCCACTTGAGGCCCCTCTAACTTGGGAGGGCTCCGTAGGAGAAATAAACCTCAATATTCTCCTGCAGAAATAGAATTGGCCACCTCTTGGGGATACACCTTTCAGCCCTCAGGATAGCTGCAATCAGAGGATGGCAAACTTCATCTCCCAGCTTCCAGCCAATGGAAAGTTCTTAAAATCCTTCCCCAAGACTTCCACCTAGGGAAGGATACAATTTATCAATTGGCCATATTCTCAGGTAAAAATCTGCTAAAATCTCCAAAAATGGTCAAACAGGTCATTAACGTTTGCGAGACTTCCCTTAAAAATAATCCCCTCAATTGATGGCTTCTCCCCTACAAAACCCAAAGAATGGGAGGCTACCCAGGGGGAGAACGGCAGATGGATTTTACCCATATGTCAAAGATAAGGGGCATCTAGTACCTCCTGGTATGGGTAAATACC
Source organism: Papio anubis (assembly GCF_008728515.1). Lineage (NCBI taxonomy): Eukaryota > Metazoa > Chordata > Mammalia > Primates > Cercopithecidae > Papio > Papio anubis. The sequence goes on along the minus strand of NC_044993.1, from coordinate 27,249,939 downwards.
TTCATTAACTGGGTAGAAGCATTTCCATCTCAAACAGAGAAAGCCTCTAAGGTGATAAAAGTACTAATTAATAAGTTGGACTCCTTAAATACCTCCAGAGTGATAATGGCCCCTCGTTTAAGATGACTGTCACCCAGGGGTCTCAAAGGCACTCATACAATGCCATCTTCATTGTGCTTGGAGATGACAATCCTCAGGAAAGGTAGAGAAGATAAATGATATTACCAAAAGCCACCTCAGAAAACTCTCTCAAGATATTAGCCAAGTGTGGTGGATGTGGCTGTAATCCCAGCTACTCGGGAGGCTGAAATAGGAGAATCACTTGAACTAGGGAGGCAGAGGTTGCAGTGAGCCAAGATCACACCACTGGATTACATCTCCCCTGGATACTCTTTTTCCCGAGGCCTACTATGTGTTAAAAACATCCCTTAGAAGCTGCGTTTAAGTACCTTCAAAATGATGTATGGACAGCTTTTTCTCATCAATTATTTACTGCTAGACCAAGGAACATCTGATTTGATTAAGCATATAACTTTCTGGCTCATTTCCAACAGGAACTGAAACAACTGTCAGAGTCCAAGCCCCATGAGCTAGGGCCACCTCTATTCAAGCTAGAGGACTTAGTACTGGTAAAGGCACATCCTTCCCTTTCTCCCTCTCTAGGCCTGAATTGGGAGGGACCTTACACTGTACTTCTTTCTTTCTTTTTTTTTTTTTTTTGAGACAGAGTCTCGCTCTGTCCCCCAAGCTGGAGTGCAGTGGCGCGATCTGGGCTCACTGCAAGCTCCGCCTCCTGGGTTCACACCATTCTCCTGCCCCAGCCTCCCGAGTAGCTGGGACTACAGGTGTCCGCCACCACGCCCGGCTAATTTTTTGTGTTTTTAGTAGAGACGGAGTTTCACCGTGGTCTCGATCTCCTGACCTTGTGATCGGCCCGCCTTGGCCTCCCAAACTGCTGGGATTACAGGCGTGAGCCACCATGCCCGGCCCACTGTACTTCTTTCTACTCTGTCAGCAGTAAAGATCACTGAAATAGATTATTGGATTCATTATATTCTAATAAAGGCCTGGGAAACGGATAGAATCACCAGTGTTGACCCAGAAGAGCACCCGAAGCACCAGTGTGAAGAAATCGGAGACCTCAAGCTAAAAATCACAAAAGATAAGTGTCAATAATTAACCTTCCATGGATATCTTCTTTATAGTCTTGCCTATGCTTGCTGTTCTCGTCTTTGTTCTGTTCCTCACTATAGGCATCTTTGCCAAGAACTCCTTAATCCTGAACACCCATGGAATTATCTACTCCCCTGAACAGCTATCTCTCTTCTAAAATTTAACTGCCCTCCCCCATACAAGATCTAATTTCTGGCTGGGCGCAGTGGCTCATGCCCGTAATCCCAGCACTTTGGGAGGCCAAGGCGGGCGGATCATGAGGTCAGGAGATCGAGACCATCCTGGCTAACATGGTGAAACCCCATCTCTACCAAAATACAAAAAATTAGCTGGGCATGGTGGCGGGTGCCTGTCATCTCAGCTACTCTGGAGGCTGAGGCAGGAGAATGGTATGAACTCAGGAGGCAGAGCTTGCAGTGAGCCAAGATTGCGCCACTGCACTCCAACCTGGGCAACAGTGCGAGACTCCATCTCAAAAAAAAAAAAAAAAAAAAAATTAGTTTATTTCACAAGGGTGAAACAGCTCTGGTCACAACATTGTTTTCAAAATTATTAGTCTATTTTACTTCTTATTTCTGTTATCTTTGGCACTAGATTGTTTCCTTTTAGCTCCTTTTTGTATAATACCCTATATTTGGTCCGTGCATACTTAACCACATTGTAAAATTTGCTTATTCTTCCCTAGAGACCATCAAACTCCAACTGATCATGCAAATAGGGCCTTGGATAATGGCTCCCTTTTACCAGGGACCCTTAGATAGGCCTCTTAGAGAGACCTGACCCCCGTTTTCCCAAAACAATGCCCCCTGTCAGCATAAAGCAGTTAGAGCAGTCACTATCCCTATCCTAAAGGCAGCCAGATGTACCTCTTCAGAGGAGAGATTGATAGCAACAGGAGACAAATTCCTAGGCAGACAGGGATGGGTCCCCAGTGAAACTTAACCTTCAAGCCAAAGACAGGTTAAAACCTAAAAACTGAGCTGCCAGATCTGGATAGAGCCCACGACCAGAGTGAGAATGTCTTTCCCCATCTTACCCTCTCTCTCTCTATTGGTTCCTTCTGGATGATGCCTTTTAACCAGTAGAATGGTGCTTTTTCCAAAGCCCACCCATGGACCAATTAGCATGCACTCCTCCATTCTGAGCCCATAAAAACCCTGGACTCAGCCTCACAGATGGCTACCCACTTTCAGCCCCCCTCTCGCAGCTGAGAGCCTTCCTTCTGTTACTCAATAAAATTATTCTCTGCATTACTGAAGAAGAGGAAAAAGAAGAAAGAGAAGGAGAAGGAGAGGAGGAGGAGAAGAAGGAGAGGAGGAGGAGGAGGAGGAGGAGGAAGGAGACTTAACTCATAAGCAGGGCACAATAACTATTTGGCAAACTGTCTTAGTCTGTTTTCTGTTGCTTATAACAGAATACCTGGAACTGGATAATTAATTTAAAAGGGAGGTTATTCCTTACAATTATGGAGGCTGAGAAGTCCCAGGTCAAGGGGCTGCATCTTGTGAGAGCCTTCTTGCTGTTGGGGACTCTCTAAAGAGTCCTAAGGCAGTGCAGGATATCACATGGTGAGGGGGTTGAGCATAGTAAGTGCCCAGGTTTCTTTTTCTTTTCTTATCAAGCCACCTGTCCCTCCCACACCTATGACAACCCATTAACACATTAATTTGTGAATGAATTAATTCATTCATGAGGACTCTGACCCAATCAGCTCTTGAAGGTTCTACTTCTCAATACTGACACACATTGGAGATTAAACTTCAATGTGAGTTTTGGAGGGGAAAAATATTCAGACTATAACACAAACTAAGGTAAATTAGATGAAAGATATATTGAAACAAACAGCTGTATTTAGAAGTGCATAAAATCACGATTTAATAGAATATGGTTTAGATACAGCAAGAACCTCTATATTCAAAATGTGGTCATTTTTATGTCTCCTGAAATAACAGAATAAAAAGTATTTCACTATCTGAGAACAACAATTTGTTGATGAAAAGTTAATTGAAAACCTATTTTATACTAAATTGCATATCGATATTTTACCAAAGGGAAAGGTATCAAATTATCACAATTTTAAGATTAAGGAATTTACAAAAAAATAATAGCAAGCAAGCAAGCATGGAGAAATTATTTCACTGACCTCTACCATAGTATCTCAATGAAAGTATCTGGGGCATTCTAATATACTGTGACCATCAGATGGGTTTGAATTTTATCTTACTTTTCTCCTTAGCTCTAAAGCTCACTCTAATGCCAGGCACATTTTCAGGAGATTACTACAGATTTGGTAGATGGATAGATGCATTGATGAATGAATCAACTAATACTCTTTGGAAGTGGTAAAAGTGAGACTATGTTTAATTTTTATAATATATATCACATGAAAAAGAGGGTGAAAAAATGTATTAGAGAAACTGGTAGCTTCCCTAAGACAAAGAACCAAAAAATCTTCCACAGTCTTGCAAATGTATTTCTCACTGCACTCATTGTTCTCTATTTTTAAATTCCTATTTATTTTGTCAGTAGATGCTTCTTTCTGACTATTTACTTATCTTCATATATCTCAACAATAAATCTACATTGTGTCAACAATGAGAAAAGCACGATGCTAAGCATTGAGGATACAAGGAGACTACAACAGCCATAGTAAGTGTCCAGTGGATGTTACAGACAAGTAACTCCACCTGAAACAGAAAAATACAGAGTGCTGCAACATTTCTGCAAGTTTTCAGAGGATGTATCTTTAAAATTGAGTTATTTTTAAGGTGGGGCCTTTGGGAGGTGATTAGGTCATGAGGGCAAAACTGAACAACCTAATCCATCTTCAACTGCATGGGGAGATATTTGGATGAAGGTAACCTAGCCTGAGATGTGGAACCTGTTTGCTAATTGTGCTGGGATTCCATCCTGTATCTCTTCCCCATAAGATGGCAGTGTCTCAGCCAGGTACATCAAACTGGAGTGACTTTGTTATTTTAGATGAGCTACAAGACTTAAATGTTGGATTATTCAGAGTTAGTATGGGTTTCTACCACAACTGAAATATTGTAACCTTTTAAAATCAGTGGTTCTGTCCATTAGAGTCTGTAAGAATTACTTGCACTGGGCCAGGTGTGGTGGCTCACACCTGTAATCCCAGCACGTTGGGGGGCCAAAGTGGGTGGATCATGAGGTTAGGAGTTTGAGACCAGCCTGACCAACATGGTGAAACCCTGTCTCTACTAAAAATACAAAAATTAGCTGGGCATGGTGGCACGCACCTGTAATCCCAGCTACTCAGGAGGCTGAGGCAGGAGAATTGCTTGAATTACTTGAACTGTTTGTTCAAAATGAAAATTCCTGGGTTTCCGATTCAATATTTCTATTAAGAATGATTCTAACACAAATAGTTTATGGGCTTACATTGAAAAACATGGATTTTATTATATATTTAAAAACTAAATCTTAATAAGACATACATAGCTCTTCACAGTATTACCTCAATTTGTCTTTTTAGCATTGTTACCCACAAAGTGCTTCTACAAATCAAGACGTTTGTAACAAAACTTTCTCAAATTACATGATTTTTCTTGTCTCAAGACTCTACTGAGTTGCTGAAACTAGTCAACTTAGGATTTCAAATCAGCTTACTAATATCATAACTTGATACTTTGCTAGTTGATTTGATTAGCACCAATCTCTGAAAGAAAACAAAAGGGTACTCAGTATTAATAAATGCCAATTATCTGCCAGATTCATTTTTTTGCATTTGCATACATGCCTACTCATTAAATTGTTATAACACTAAAAATATTATTTTTCTCATTATACAAATGAAAAACTTGATGTTTAATAGGTAAGGAAGTTTCTCATGGTTAAACAATTAGTAAAGGTAGAATTAGTAATATAACCCAGGTCAGTTGCATTTCAAAGTCCATTTTCATTCCATTAAGCCAGATTGCTTTGGTTATTTTTATAGCCAAACAAATACTCAGAAATAATTTTAAATTAGTTTGAGACTGATCTTAAAGCTTGCATACACTCACTATTGCCAAAGCATTTCCATCTTTATGTAAAAAAGATGTAATAATGCATATAAATGATCTTGCACTCAATAAGAGCTAGTTCCTCTCCCACTTTTCCTCTAGCATCTGTGATATAGTTGATGATGGATGTTTGGAAGGTCGGATGACAGATGGGGCTACATGTCTAATTTCAAATAAGAAATTTAAAATTAGAGATTAAACTCAAGTATCTCAAGAGGAGAGACTGGAAATCTCGGAGTCTGGGTGATGCTCTGATTCTCATCAAGATTTAATTTGTATGAGAAAATCCTTCTATTTTAATTAGCACCTCTTTGGGATAGAAATACCAGTACACCATTCATTCATCTAAATGAAGAGTGGAAGATGCTTTCCATGATAATAATGAGACGATTTCTTGGCCATCAATGTGGCCTCCAAGAGCCATCTGTTCCCAGAGTCAGTGAGCAGTAAGGATTTATGAACGGCTTCCAACAAACTCTGTGTGTGTGGCAGGAAAGGGCAAATCCAGCTGCTGTTTATTTTCACCAAACATCTTGATATGTTCTTCAAACACTGCAAATTTGATGAAGCCCAAATACAGTTTGTCAAACACTTTTCTTTTCTAATTGGGAAAATGATTTGAATGTTAAGAGAAATTGCAAAATATGATTCTGATTCATTCATATTTGCATCAAGTCACCAATGTTGTAGAGCTCATCAATGCTCCACATCCCCAGGGTCTGCCAAAACAAACAAGAACAGGCACAAACTCTCACACACTGACACAAATCCACAGACACATCTTTTCTTCTAATCTGTTGAAAATTAAACAGGGGTTTGAACTTTTCGGCTATTGTGGATAGAGCTGATATGAACATTTCTGTCTAGATCTTTATGTGGACATATGCTTTCATTTTTCTTGAGACTACCTCAATGTAAGAGGATTCAAAGATGAAAACCCAGGTTACTCAAAGTTCAGTTAAATATTTGCCAATTTAGCGAGTGTCTAGGCCTCATCAAGGGACTTAAAATACCTTGGAGAATGGTTCCCTTGCCTATGACTTTGAGTTAGTCATCCATGAACCTCGGTCTTAGGGCTCATTTGGCTTTTTCTAAACTAACAGATACTACAGAAGGAAGAGGCACTATGAGGGTGAACAACACAAACACAGTCCCTGGGAAATTAAATTAAAAATTAAGCAGCCGGGCATGGTGGCTCACGCCTGTAATCCCAGCACTTTGAGAGGCCGAGGCGGGCAGATCACGAGGTCAGGAGATTGAGACCATCCTGGCTAACACGGTGAAAACCCGTCTCTATTAAAAATACAAAAAATTAGCTGGACGTGGTGGTGGGCGCCTGTAGTCCCAGCTACTTGGGAGACTGAGGCAGGAAAATGGCATGAACCTGGGAGGCGGAGCTTGCAGTGAACCAAGATCGCGCCACTACACTCCAGCCTGGGCGACAGAGCGAGACTCCGTCTCAAAATAAAAAAATAAAAAAATAAAAAAATAAAAAAATAAACAAATGGAAAAATAAAAAATAAGCAAAATATGTATGTTTATCTGTGTGTGTATGTGTGTGTGTCTAACTTCAAAATGTGATAAATGCACTGAGGGGTTTATACAGAATTCTATAATTCTACTTTTGTCTGAGTAACCAGGAAAGAAGTCTCTGAAGTGGGAAAAATTAATCTGAAGTTAGAAAAATAAGAAAGAGCCAGCAATGTGAAAAGTAGCTGTATAAGCATCAAAAAGAACATAGCATATATGAAAGTCCTGCTCTCAGGACTTAGAGGTTGGAGTACAGTAAATAAAGGGGAAAATGGATGAGATGAGGCTGAGTCAGGGCAAGGTTTCTTTCTTTCATTTTCTATCTTTAAAATATAAATAAATATATATATATATGGCTGGGTGCCGTGGCTCTGGCCTCAGGCTGAGATGGGTGGATTGCTTGAGCCCAGGAGTTTGAGACCAGCCTGGGCAAGATGGTGAAACATTGTCTCCGCTAAATATACTAAAATTAGCCAGGGTTGGTGGTGTACACCTGTAGTCCCAGCTACTTGGGAGGCTGAGTTGACAGGATCACCTGAGCCCAGGAGGTTGAGGCCACAGTAAGCCCTGATTATGCCACTTCACTCCAGTCTGGGAAAAAGAGCCAGACCTTGTCTAAAAAAATAATAAAAGATAAATGCAAATAAATACACATATTGAGCAATAATTTATATATAGTAAAAAATACAAAGATCTCAAGCATGCAGTTAAGTTTTGACAAATGTATATACCCATATAATCAAACCTCAAATTAGGATTAAAGGTATAGAACATTTCTGTAATTCCAGAACATTCCATCACATTCAATTCTTATCAATTAACAAATACTTTGCTACTACTAGTTGCATCAAGGGGCAACCACTCTTCTGGTTTCTACAGACATAAATTAGCATAGATTAATTTTTTCCTTTTTAAATACACAGGAATCAAATAATATGTATACCTTTGTGTTTGGTTTCTTACTTTTAAAGTGATGTTTCTGGGATTCATTTATATATTGTATTTATTTTTATTGATGAATAGTATCTCATTAAATAAAAATACAATTTTTTCTACCAACTTATTAAAGAGAATTTGGACTATCTCTAGTTTTGATTGAGGCTGCTGCTCCTGACAAAATTGTCAACATTTGGCATTTTTTGCCTTTCCATGTTTTTCATCTATCTTGACTTTTTAGATATTCCAATTCTCACAAAATGTGTTTGTTTTTATTCACTGTTTTTAATGTTTGCTCTAGGGATTACAAAATGCACCCTTCAGCTATCACAGTAAAATGTGAGTTATAATATACTATTTCAAGTTCTAAGTAAGAAACTTAAGTCAGAATTCATCTATTTACCTTCTCCCATTCTTTATGCTGTCATTGCTCACATATATATGTATACATGTAATAGCTATATGTAGAAAATATGTATGTATTTTCTGTAATACAAATTAAATTTCAAAATACATTACATTTATTTTTAGATTGAACAATTGTATTTAAAACAAAATAAGAAAAGAAAAAAGAAATAATCTTCTGTATTAAAGTACATTTAAAAATGTCCAGCATTCCTTTCTACAGAAATTGAGCTTCTATGTGGTATAAATTCAAAGTATAAAACACTTGTAGCATTTCTTGTTGTAGAGATCTATGAATGGCTTATCCATTTCTGGAATGTATTTCATTAAGAGTTATTTGAATCTGCTCTTCTTAGATACTTTTGTAGAACAGGTATGGCTTTTAGTTTAGGGTTGTTTTTTTTTTTTTTCCCCTTGATGAGATCAAGGCAATGACAGTCTTTTGTAATTTTCCACAAAGTAACTGAAAGGTGAAGTTTTTCCAAAGGGTAAGATTTTTAAGATCTTGTATATACTTAAGTGAACTATGCCATTGGCTATAGTGCAGAAAAGAAAAAATTATCGTATAAATAAGTTTTCCAAGTAAATTAAAAAAATTTTTATAAATGGGATAGAAAAAAGGGATGAATTAAAAAAATAAAGGAGAGGACAGTAATACATAGCCTGAAGGGTTCTATGAGACATGAGAATGAGTGTGGTGTGTTGCACATGAAGGGCATCTTTTTGATGTGAGTTAAATATGAATTGGCCTTTAATATTTGATGATGGAGAAGACTCTGCTTATGAAGCTCAATTATGTTAAAAATTAGCTATTATCAAATAACTAAAAGACACATGCAATTAAACTTTTAGGTCGGTGGGATGAGAAAATGTGTCTAGTTTATTAATCCATTTTAACTGGGGTAATTGTATGCTTATCTATATCCAAAAGGGGTTGGGATTTGGAGAGATGGCTTTATGAGCTATTTTAGGAAATGGGGCTAGGTTTGTTTAAAACATTAGAAGCCAGTGCTCAGTTCTAAACTATGTATAGCAACAGATACATAGAAAAGTAGGCATACCACTTGAAATATGTTTGACGTATAGTAATTGCCCAGCAGATGTTAGATTATTTCACTTCTCTTAACCATTCCTATTCTGCACATGTATGTGAGTGCATGTGGGTGTGCATTCATTCATACATGTACCTACATACACACTCCTCTTTTGACATTTCCCCCAAGTGTTTGCACAAATATGGTGATAAATGCCAGTATGATAATCATGGATTCAAAAGGGAAGAATCTTCTTCCTTTAGAAAAATATAAACTAGGGAAATTTCCACAGGGTATTAAAGGAATGATGAGGCCACAAAAAAGGAGTAGTCATACCGTGTACCCATACACATGCAAAGTCCTGTTATCTGGGGGTATTAGGAATGTTTAGAGTTGGATGCATTTATAGAATTCACAGTGTGTTTTTTGTTTTTTTATTTTGTTTTGTTTTGTTTCTCTCAAGACAGAGTCTTGCTCTGTTGCCCAGCTGGAGTGCAATGGTGCAATCTCGGCTCACTGCAACCTCTGCCTCCGGGGTTCAAGCGATTCTCCTGCCTCAGTCTCCCTATTAGCTGGGATTATGGGTGTGCACCATCACGCCCGGCTAATTTTTTGTATTTTTTTTTAGTGGAGACAGGGGGAGGTTTCACCATGTTGACCAGGCTGGTCTCGAACTCCTGATCTCATGATCTGCCCATGTTGACCACCCAAAGTACTGTGATTCCAGGCGTGAGCTACCGCGCCCAGCCCACAGTGTGTTTTTACCCCAAGAATCCTTTCTATTGGAGAACTACTACAACCACATTTCATGATGTGTGAGGAACTGTCAGTTATCCCATTAAACTGTTGTGCATATGACTAATATAAGGTTAAAATTTTCTCATTTCCTGACATGTGACATAAATACATGGATTTAAGTGTTCCAAATCCTCTATTATTGCTGGATCATCATTTCTAAAATGTAGTCTTAACACCATAGGAAGCTGTTCTTCCTAACAGTTGGAACACATACAGCCAAAAAATAAGGCCAATACTGAAAAGAAAGTAAAGCCATTAGATAGAGGTAAAGCCCTGGTTACATTGTTTAAGATCCTGGATGCAGCCATTCCTGGAACTAGACACTCCTCTATTTCCCAGCTACCTGAACCAATATATTCCCTTCTAGCAAAGTATGTCCACAATGAGTTTCTGTCACTTGTAATTACAGATTCTGGCTTATACACTCCCCACTTCTTTCTTCATTTTACTGAGTGTGTATAGGTAATGCTATTCACCTTTCTTTCCACTCTGTTTCCACCTTTGTTTCCACTTCTCTTAAGAGCTGAGAAGCCCCTGTAAACACTTGAAAGAAGATCAGAAATTATACCAGATGGCTTAGTCTAATAGTCCAGTACTACTTTACCATGGTTGCACCTAATTTGAGAAATGTATGGGCCTTGATCTCAAAGACTATTTTGGCTTTTTATTTTTGCTTTGTTTTATCTTTCTCACTTAATGTGTGAGGTTCTTGATTTGTTTGACTGAATTGTATCCTCTAGAATTGTTTCAATAAAAAAATCCAGAGATCTTTTTTGAGTATTGGAAACATTCTAAAATTGCTTTAGCATAATGGTTGTACAACTCTCTAAATATTTTTTAAAATAATTGTGTATGTAAGTGTTATAGTATGTAAATTATACGTCAATTGTTCTGCTTTTTGAAAAGATAAGTGAGAGGAGGCAAAAGGAATACATTTACATGAGGGATGTTTTGGAGGAGGAGGGAGTTGCTACACAGGGATTCAGTAGCCAAGGGAAAAACTCAGGGCAGATGAAATCAAATTCACATTATTTTTAGGAGAATGAAGCATTATTCCCATAAATATGTTGGAATATAATAGAAGCATTTCATCACAGAATTTTCTGATATTTTTCTTTCTTCTATACACTCAGCAAATGACATCAATTTTGGCCACACAAAATGAAATGATATATAAATCTCTTTTCTAATTTACAAAAGTCTACCCAATGATTCTGCATTACTTTTAAGTTCTATCTCGTATTGAAATCATTTAATTTGCATATTTAATAAAGTTGCTATAATAATAATATGAATAATTAAATCTAAATATTTCCTCTTGTTAATCATTCAATTATTCAGTTTTAAAATTTTAACATTTATTTTAGACTCAGGAGGTAGATGTACAGTTTGTTACATGGATTTATTATGTAACACTGAGGTTTGGGATATGAATGATCCCATCACCCACGTAATTACTGTAGTACCCAATAGGTAGTTTTCCAGCTCCCCTGGCCTCTCCATCTATCCACCCTCTAGTAGTCCCCAATATCTATCATTCCTATCTTTATGTCCTTGCGTACGTAATATTTAGCTCCCACTTATAAGAGAAAACATGTAGTAGTTGATTTTCTGTTCCTGCATTAATTTGCTTAGGATAATGGCCTCCATCTGATCTGCATTCATGTTGCTGCAGAGGACATGATTTTATTAATTTTCATGGCTGTGTAGTATTTCATGGTATATAAAAACCACATTTTCTTTATCCAAACCACTGTTGATAGGCACCTAGATTGACTCCATGTCTTTGCTCTTGAAAATAGTGCTGCCTTACTCATTCTTTTATTTTACTTTTTGTTTATCTCAGACTTCTGCTTCTGGGAAAATGGGATAAATATCCTTATTCTGTGTCATTATATCTTAATTTAGGTCCTCGTCACACACATCTGTGTGAAGAGACCACCAAACAGGCTTTGTGTGAGCAATAAAGCTTTTTAATCACCTGGGTGCAGGTAGGCTGAGTCCGAAAAAGGAGTCAGCAAAGGGAGTTAGGGGTGGGGCAGTTTTATAGGATTTGGGTGGGTAGTGGAAAATTACAGTCAAAGGGGGTTGTTCTCTTGTGGGCAGGGGTGGGGGTCACAAGGTGCTCAGTGGAGGAGCTTCTGAGCCAAGAGAAGGAATTTCACAAGGTAATGTCATCAGTTAAGGCAGGAACTGACCATTTTCACTTCTTTTGTGATTCTTCAGTTGCTTCAGGCAATCTGGATGTATACGTGCAGGCTTGGGCTCGGAGGCCTGACAGTCCTCATAGATAACCTTTCTTCTAATAAGTATATGACTTAGAAGCTGACAGTTTTGTAAATCTCTTGTTCTAATGTTTTATAGATATTTTTCTGAAAAATTGAACTATTTTATGTTTATATTATAATTTAATGAAGACAGTAATCTAGTTCTTTGCTATTTAAAGTGTAGTTTGTGGATTAGCACTATCAACCTTGCTTAGGCACTTGATGGAACAGCAGAAACTTGGGTTCTTCTGACCCCAGACCTAATGACTCAGAATCTCTTTTAACAAGATTCCTATGTCATCCTATGCACACCAAAATTTGAGAAACACTTTTCTTGTTGATTAAAGTAGAATGACAATTGAGTTCATTCAACTCAGGGTTTTTCCTACTTTATCTTCAATAGAATGTATTTGTCTCTTTTCACAGGAAAATAGTAGTTCAAAAATTAATGCCTAAACATTTATATGCAAACAAAAATTTACTCTAAGTACTTATATCAGTTGGAATTAAATTTCATTTTTATTTATTACCTGGCATTTAAATTCAGGTTTTCAGATGTCAAGGATCCATCAGTTTCTCATTTAATAAAAATAAAAACTCGTTATATATTTCTGAATTTGTATCTTGGCATATACTTTCTCCATTATTTACTTTTCTTTTTCCTATGTGACTAAATTTATTCCTGTTTTGTGCCTGTGTTGAGTCTGGCTTCTTCTATCTCAAAAACATCAGTACATATATACCACATGAAATTAAACCCACTGAAGAACTACCATTTTATCAAAATAAATGAACCCACTGGTTTTGTATGTAAACGCAAAAAGCTGTAAACCAATGTAAAAATCTTAAGCCCTGCAACTGACTGAGTGGAACCCCTTATGGCCAGGGGACCCCCAAAAACCTTAAAAACTGAATTCCTGGCCCCTTGCCATAAGAAAGGAGGTCAGACACAGTTCCTTATACCCCCACCCTTTTGGAATTTAGGCACAACTGCCCAGCATTTTGGTTAAAATAGAGATAGTAAAACTGACCAAACAAACTCCTTGTGTCAATAAAACACAAAATTGTAAATATAAATAATTACCAAGACCTAAAACCGTGCAAGGCAAGAGTTTAGTCATACCCTACAAACCGTAAAATATTGTTAAATGGACCTTTTAAATTAACCCAGTGAAACATGACTTACTTTTTAACCTGACTTGGTAAAGTATCATAGGAAAGATAGCAGATCATGAAAGAAATCAAAATACTCTACCCCAGTTTGAAACGGCCCTGCAAAGCCATCTTTTATGGGGGAAATTTATGTCTATAGAGAATCACCATTAATGCATTCAGGCATTCCCTTTGTAGGCCTTTCTGGGATCAAGAATAGATTAACTGAGAGTCTTGACACCTTTAGCTCTGAAAGGAGACACTTACCATCTCTTTTCTCTGAGGACTGAGACCTTTGAGGCTTTATCCACATAACAAGAGTCTTGGTCCTCCCAACCCTCTTGTTTTTATTTTATTTTTTTTTTACTTTTAAAATGTTTTTTTCTGAGCAAGATCTTGCTCTGTTGGCCAGTCTGGAGTTCAGTGACATGATGATGGCTTACTGCAGCATCAACCTCTTAGGCTCAAGATATACTCCTTTGTCAGCCTCCTGAGTAGCTGAGACTACAAGCACATGTCACCATGCCCAGCTTTTTTTTTCTTTTGTAGAAATGGGGGTCTCATGTTGCCCAGGCTGACCTCTAATTTCTGGGCTCAAATGATCTGCCCACTTTGGCCTCTGAAAGTGCTGGGATTGTAGACATGAACCATTGCACCTGGCCAATCTAATTTTGTTTATTCAAGCATTCCTTTCTACTGACTTCAGGTCTTTAGGCAATAGCTGAACTCTCTTAGTCAACTGTTGACTAAGAAATCCCTAAAACCCACCTATGACTTGTAAGCCCCCACTGAAATGTCCTGCCTTTTCAGACCCAACAAATGTATACCTTACATGTATTGGTTTATGTCTTTGACAGGAACTCCTATCTCCCTTAAATGTATGAAACCAAACTGTAACTTGACTGCCTCAGGACTGCTTACTCAAGACTTCTCGGTTTTGTATTTTTCTCTGGGCCACAGTCACTCATATTGGCTTAGAGTAAACCTTTTAAAAATATTTTATGGAGTTTGGTTTTCCATTAACAAAATTATGAAAACCGAAGGCCTTTGTTGTTTCATAACAGAAATGACTGCTGCAAATTGCCAACAGTCATTTCTGTTATTTCCTTGGGTTTCCTCTATAATTTACGTGCAAATGAGCTATCCCTCAATGCATGTTGACCTCAGTATCTTTTAGTAGATTCTTGCCCATTGTGTTGGGCCTTTGACAAAATGAAGGATGTATTTTTTGGTCCAGTAGGACATCTTCCTTCTGGCCTTTCTTTTTCCAAGAAGACTCCATTCTCCTGAGAGGACCCCAGCTGTAGCCTTGATTGAGGCATTCATTCTACAGCTGGGATAAGCTTTCTCTGAAATGCAGCTGGAGTAGGCATTTCAAAGGCCCACATTGTTATGCAAATGCTTCTATTCTCCATGCAGGCGGCAGAAACCCAGCCAAGTGCCCAGACACACAGGCTGTCAGAATGGAAGAGGAAATGCATTGCTCAAGACTATCATCAATTTTTCTGTTCATCTTTTATCTGGGGGGAAAAAAATGAGTAAAAGCACATAGAACAACCTAATCACTGGATGTTATGGCTAAATTGTCTACTTGAAGGGATTATTCATATTTCTTTGACTTATACCATAATTACGTTGAAAGTTACACAAGGAATTGCCTAGGGAAGATGGCGATAGAACAAGATAGAAGGAACTCAGTGGCTGGTTTGCCCAGTGAAGCTGTAACTGTTTTGAAGAATGGAAACTTCGGTCATCATGACCTGTTCTCAAAAAATGTCACAATTATGTAATTGCTTTTCACATACACATTTAATAAAGATCAAACAATGTTAATAATTTTCCTTCTCATATATTTTTCCTGTGGAGAAAGACTTAGATGACTGTCAGACATACCACATAATAAGAGAGTATCTTGTGCTTTATTATACGGGATAAGTGTGGTGCGCAACACATACTACTTGAACAAACATTGAATATATACTTTTGCATTTCAGTTCAAGCAGGTTAATCTCTGGTGACATTTGTTGGGGTGAAATGACCTCCCCAGATCCCCTCAACTGTAGCTATGAGATTGAAGGCCATTCCTTTGATCTCCAAAGTCAGCCTGTCTATCATGGACTCTTGGAAGCTTGTCTTCCATGGTGATATACTGGCCTTTACCTCATCTTTCATCTTTTGGAATTAGGCTCAGTAGATGAAAGAAAGAAGTGTAAGTCCATTTTAAAATATTGTAAAACAATCTACAAAAGTCCGATTTCACGCTAAGTCTAGTATATTGTAAACCTTATCTTTCTTATCCAAGAGGATTTGAATAAATTGAGCACACATGAATTATGTTTCACTATTAGGGAAACAAAGTTATTATCAATTGTTATCCTCAAATGCCACTGACCAGTATATTTGTTACTTCTATATGCAAGAGGTATATCTCTTGTCTTATCTGTCATAATTTGAGTTAGTTTAGAAGAATTTCTGTCTTATCTTCCTAATCAGCATAGCAATGGCAGGACTTTATTGCTTCTCAAATCACAGTTCTAAACTTCTGATAGCATTTTATTTTGCTTACTGATTATTCCCATGGTGACTTTCTGGATAAAAGAATAATGTCCTTGATCAGAGAAACCTGGTTTTCATTTTAGGAGGTTAGGTTTAATGGTGTTGTATGCTACCTTTGAAGTCATTTCACTTCATAGACACAGCTTGACTTTCAGCCACAAGATTTGACAATGAAAAGAGGTTTTTGGTTATATTTGATTATTTCTACCTGGATACTCTGCCTGTTTTGTTCCTATTTGGGGAGTCTGACATCACACTTTTGAATAGTTGCACAGTTTTCTGTTGTCTACTCCCACTTGTTTTAATGATAGACCCAAATAAGGCCAGAATATCTTTTAACTTGTCTATATCATTTAAATAAGCAGAAAAATATGGAGGATAATGTCAGGACTGGAAGTCAGAAGGTCTTTAAAACCCTGGGATTGGCAGGGTCATTGATGGCATCTCCTCCAACAGCTCATTGTGTGGGGTATGTCTTCAGCATCATTTCCATCAATAAGTCATCTACATCTTTGATTTTTTAAAGTCATGTTGAGAAATTTTTAAATAATATACAAAAAGTCAAAACAAAAAATAAAAGGAAAAACAGAAAGGAGGGAGGGAAGAAATGAGGAAAGGACGGAAGAAAAGAATGAAAGAAAGAAATGGCTTGCTCTTATTTTTCATCACCTTGAAGTAGTCGTATTAGCTTTAACCCTTCCTGAAGCCTCCTAGCAATAGAAAACTCGATTTCTAAACAGTTTGCTTTATATTTTGGGTTTTGATTATTTCTTGTAAGGCCTACTTTGGCATTTTGTAGCTTTCATCATTTCAGCATGTCTAATTTTGAGCTCTTCTGATATTTAAAGAAGACATTATACTTCTTCTGAGTATTTTTTTTTTATCCCAAAAGAACTATGGCATCTTTTCTGAAAACTTTCTAGGGTATTCAAGTTTGGATATTTGTTGTCATTCCAAAGCCTGGAATTACTTGCTTCTAACAAAAAGATAATTAAGAAAGAAAGAAAAAGGGATGAGACATGCTGCTTGTATCTTAAGAAATAAAGACAGTGACAGCAACAGAGAATTTAGCTTTACCAAGGGTTCAAAATGGTGACTTGGGGCTAACTCATAATAATATAAAGCTGCCAGCATAACATAAAGACCTTGGGTTCCAATAAAAACAATAATAAAACATTACATTATTTTATTACACTTTTCCTTTTACAAAGGAAAGGTTTGTGTAAACCCTTTTTAAAGCAGGCGTATCAGTGCCAGTTTTCCAAAAGCATGTCCTCACTTCATTTCTCTGTATCACATTTTGGCAATTATTGCAATACTTCAATTTTTCACTATTTTGGGGTACCACAAACCACACCCATATAAGATGGTGAACTTAATTGATGGACATCGTGTGTGTTCTGACTGCTCCACTGACCTGCCTTTTCCCCAAGTCTCTTTCTCTTCTCAGACCTCCCTGCTTCCTGAGACATGACTATATTGGAATTCTGCCAGCTGAGAACCCTACAATGGCCTCTAAGAGTTCAAGTGAAAGCAAGAGTTGCATGTTTGTCACTTTAAATTAAAAGCTAGACATGATTAAGCTTACTGAGGAAGTCATGCCAACAGCCCAGATAGGCCAAAGGCAAGTCCTCTTGTACCAAACAGCCAAGTTGTGAGTAGAACAGCAGTTCTTAAAGGAAACTAAAAGTGCAACTCTGTGAACACACAAATTATAAGAAAACAGAACAGCCTTACTGCTGATTTTGAGGAAGCTTTAGTAGTCTGGATAGAGGATTATACCAGCCACACCATTTCCTTAAGCCAAAGCCTAATTCAAGAGCAAGCTCACATCTTGTTCAGTACTATGAAGGCCAAGAGAGGTGAGGAAGCTGCAGAAGAAAAGT
Organism: Papio anubis; assembly: GCF_008728515.1. NCBI lineage: Eukaryota > Metazoa > Chordata > Mammalia > Primates > Cercopithecidae > Papio > Papio anubis. The sequence continues at coordinate 27,232,174 of NC_044993.1, read as the reverse complement.
TTGGAGCCATCAGAGGTTGGTTGATGAGGTTTAAGGAAAGAGGTTGTCTTTGTAACATAAAAGTGCAATGTGAAGCAGCAAGGGTTGATACAGAAGCTGCAGCAAGTTATCCAGGAGCTCTAGCTAAGATCCTTGATGAAAGTGGCTACATCAAGCAACAGTTTTTCAATGGAGATAAACAAAGTTCTATCAGAAGAAGATGCCATCTATTACTTCATAGCTAGAGAACACAGGTTAATGTCTGTTGTGGGAAGTCAGGGACCCCGAATGGAGGGACCGGCTGGAGCCAAGGCAGAGGAACATAAATTGTGAAGATTTCAATGACATTTACCGGTTCCCAAATAATACTTTCATAATTTCTTATGCCTGTCTTACTTTAATCTCTTAATCCTGTTATCTTCTAAACTGAGGATATACATCACCTCAGGGCCACTGTGATAATTGTGTTAACGGTACAAATTGATTGTAAAACATGTGTGTTTGAACAATATGAAATCAGTACACCTTGAGAAAGAACAGAATAGCAGCGATTTTTAGGAAACAAGGGAAGACACCCATGAGGTCTGACTGCCTGTGGGGTCAGGCAAAATAGAGCCATATTTTTCTTCTTGCAGAGAGCCTATAAATGGACATGCAAGTAGGGAAGATGTCGGTAAATTCTTTTCCTAGCAAGGAATATTAATAATTAATACACTGGGGAAGGAATTGCATTCCTGTGGGGAGGTCTGTAAATGGCTGCTGTGGGAATGTCTGTCTTATGCGTTGAGATAAGGACTGAAATACGCCCTGGTCTCCCGCAGTACCCTCAGGCTTACTAGGGTGGGGAAAAAAAACCCGCCCTAGTAAATTTGAGGTCAGACCAGTTCTCTGCTCTCAAACCCTGTTTTCTGTTGTTTAACATGTTTATCAAGACAATACGTGCACAGCTGAACATAGACCCTTATTAGTAGTTCTGTTTTGCCTTTTATCCTGTTTCCTCAGAAGCATGTGATCTTTGTTCTCCTTTCTGTGCTTTGAAGCATGTGATCTTTGTGACCTACTCCCTGTTCTTGCATGCCCTCCCCTTTTGAAATCCTTAATAAAACTTGCTGGCTTTAAGGCTCAGGTGGGCATCATGGTCCTACCAATATGTGATGTCGCCGCCGGTGGCCCAGCTGTAAAATTCCTCTCTCTGTGCTCTTTCTCTTTATTTCTCAGACCAGCCGACACTTATGGAAAATAGAAAGAACCTACATTGAAATATTGGGGGCGGGTTCCCCTGATAAATGTCTGGCTTCAAAGCTTCAAACAACAGGCTGACAATTGTGTCTACTCTGCTTGTGCTCTGTAATGGAAAAAACAAAGCCCGAATGACAGCTCATCTATTTATTTACACATAGTTTACTGAATACTTTAGGTCCACTGTTGAGCCCTATTGCTTAGAAGAAACTTTTCAAAATATTACTGTTCATTAACAATGTACCTAGTCACACAAGATCTCTGATGGAGATATACAGAAAGATTTATCTTGTTTTTATGCTTGATCACATAACATCCATTCTGCAGGTTAGGGAGTAGTTTCGACTTTCACATGTTATTTAAGACACATATATTGTTAAAGCCATAGCTGCCACAGATTCTTCTGAGGCATCTGGGGAAAGTACATTGGCAATTTTTCATAAAGAATTCACCATTCCAGATGCCAGTAAGAACATTTGTGATTCATGGGAGGAGGTAAAAATACTAAAATTTATAGGAGTTAAATCATAGATGACTTGGAGGGGTTCAAGATTTCAGTGGAGGAAGTAACTGCAGATGTGGTGACAATAGCAAGAGAAGTGGAGCCCAAAGATGTGACTGGCTTGCTGCAATCTTATGATCAAATTTTCATGGATGAGGAGTTGTTTCTTATGGATGAACAATTAAACTTGTTTCTTGAGGTTGAATCTACTCCTGGTGAAGATGCTGTGAACACTGTTGAAATGCCAACAGAGGAACAATACAGAGATTATTACATTGACTTACTTAATAAAGTAGTGACAGAGTTCGAGAGTATTGACTCCAATTTTGAAAGAATTTCTATTGTAGTTTGTAAAATGCTATCAAACCGCATCACATGCTACAGAGAAATCTTTTGTGAAAGGAAAGATCAGTCGATGTGGCATATTTCACTATTGTCTTTGCTACAGCCACCCCAACCCTCCACAATCATTATTCTGATCAGTCAACAGTCATCAACATTGAGGCATGAACCTCAATAGACTATAGTATGGTATAGACATAGCTTTTATATGTGCTGAGAAACAACAACAACAAAAAAGTGTGAATTGCTTTATTGTAATACTCACTTTTTTTGCATTGGCCTGAAACTGAACCTACAAAATCTCTGAGGTATGCTGGTATATACATATATACATATAGACATAGGACTCTATTGTAGAGCATCGAGAAGGATTTTCCACCAAACAGACTCTTATCCATATATTTTCAAGCTAAGAATTTGTAATGACATTAAAAATTAAATGGTAAGAAGAGAAGGAGAAGCTGGGCACAGTGGCTCATGCCTATAATCCCAGCACTTCGAAAGACTGAGGTGGCGGGATGGCATGAGTCTAGGAGTTTGATACCAGCCCGGGCAATGCAGTGAAACTGTCTCTACAAAAAATAAAAATCATTAGCCTGCCATGATGGTGTGTACCTGTAGTCTTAGGTATTGGGGAGGCTGAGGTAGGAGAATCACCTGAGCCTGGGAGGTGGAGGTTTCAGTGAGCTGAGATCATGCCACTGCATTCCAGCCTGGGTGACAGAGGAAGACCATATCTCAAAAAAATGAAAAACAAAATGAAAAGGAAAGAGGGTTTGCCAGGTTTATATACCGACCATTTAAAGACCAGAAGCTGAAGTTTCTCCAACTAAGCATATTGCATCTGTCAAGTCAATTCAACCCAGACTAATAATAATCCCAATAACAATGACATTAGTAAACATTCACCAGGTGGTCAATGCCATGCTAAAGCATTTTGCATATACTCCCTCATTGCAACTTCAACTTCATAAAACCAATATGAAGTTGTACATAACATAAACATAGAGTTACAAGTGTTCAGTACACTTCTTGTAGCCATTGAGCTAGTAAATGGGAACCTAAGATTATAAATGCAAAGAAGGTCTGCACTGTAAATATTGTATCTAAAAATCCCTCTGGGACTGCTATGCCTGTTCAACTCTATTGGGCATCTCTTTCAAGGTTTTGTCCTGATTCAAAGAATAAATACACTGGAGGAATCAACAGTCATCAATGCCCTTGTTGGTATCTGCTTCTTGCTAAAATGCACTCTAAACATGCCAATGAAAGTTTTATATAAACTCCCCATTCTTCTGCTTGAATCCACATATGACTTCATAATACTTTCATAATGACCCACGTGTTCAATGGGACTTTTATGTTCATTTTAATATTGTGTGAGCCATAAGAGTACCACATAGTAATTCATCTTTTATTAACAGCATCAACTCAAGGAAAAATTACATTGTCACGGTTCATACTACTAAGAACCATTTATATTCATTCCATCTCCCTGATTTCCTCTAAATCCTATTTCTACACAATCCTCTGATCTTTTCTTGTTTGAAATATGTTATTCCAGACAAAGCATGCATATCTTTAAAATTATAATTTTGTGATTATATAGAAATTTAAATACCACAATTTGTTGAAAACCAGAGTTTGAAAAGAAGACAAGGAATCCAGGGTCCTTGAAACTTAACCATGCCTTCAAAAGTGAAAGAAGGCTGGCATAATTATATAGATTTATATTGCATCATATAAATATTACTATAATAATATGCAGAAGGCAGGTTCTACTGACAACTGGGTGTTCTCTTCTGTGATTCACTCATCTGTAAAACTAGTAACTTTAATTCAATCGAAGTATTTATTAAAACTCTCAGGTCATTAGAACCAGGGAGGTTTGTTAAAAATTATCTCCTGATAAAACTTTTCAGAATAACCGAGATAATGATGTATCTTAGCTATGTATGCATGCATGAAAAAATCTACATATAAGTTAAATAATGCAGTATTCTTTTTTCAGTATTTGGCTTATTCCATTTAGTGTAATGTCTTATTATGTACGTAGGTTTGGAGGTAAGTATTCATTTATTTTACAGTCTTTCCAGGAGATTCTGATAGGGCTGGTCTTTCAGACTAAATTATATGACATTGCTCCCAGATTCAGGATTTTTTACCTATCAAAATGATTGCCTTTTTATGAATCCTAATGTGTTTTATAGTGGTTATAAGATCATTCCAGGGCCCAATTATGTGTATGGCAGCAATAACCTGATAGTCAACTAAATAGAACCGTAAGGATTATCTGACAGTGAAGAAGTAGTTGTGGATCTCCTGGCGATGTGTACTACACAATATTCAGCATTCTTTTTTTTTTCCAGGTATGTTTCTTGTTCTACACCAGAAATTTAATGTTCCAATCTCTCAAATTCAAGTTTCTTTCCATGGTGCTTTACCAAGAAGTGCATTTTGAGTACAAGAAAATTATACTGTTACAGAATTTGGCTGGGAGAGTTCCTAGGCAGTGGACTGATAGCCCAGCTGGCAGGGAATGGCACTAGCCCTATTGGGCCTGACATTGACCATGGGCACCCTGTTAGGGCTCTATTTGGTTAACCGCCTAGGGCAATCTCTTGATTCTGCTCTTGTTACTGGCAGAAGGTGAAGTTTCAATATTTAATAGTATTAATTGTTGGCTTCATTGGCTTTCTCATTTTTGCATATTGTATCAGAAAGTTACTACAGGGGGAATATGCACCAGAGAGAAAAAGATATCTGTTATTTAACAAATATTTATTTATTGCCTGTTACATCCCACTATACTAGACACTGGATATAATGTAGTGAATAGGAAAGTAGGTTTTCTCTCCCCATGAATTGTATACTTAAATCAGAAATAATCATGGCAATAATAATAATTATAATAAATGTAAACACTATTGGGTGCATGTGCTAAATGTTTGGACTCACTGTAGACTCATAACATCCTGAAGGGAGATAGTCTTCTTTTTCAAAATTTTATTTTACATATATAATTCATACATTATATTTTGATATACATATACCTAGTTAAATGGTTACTACTGTCAGGCAAATTAACCTATCCATCACCTCACATAGTTACCTTTGTGTGTGTATATGTGCATGTATGGTAGGCTGGGTGACAGAGATAAGAACATCTAAACTCGACTCTATTAGCAAATTTCCAGTATACAATACAAGATTACTAACTATAGTCCTCATGCCATACATTAGATCCCTAAACTTATTGCTCCTATGCAACTGCAACTTTGCATCTGTTGGCCTGTATTTCCCTATTTTCATCTCTCTCTGAACTCCTGGTAATCTCTCTTCTACTGATTGTTCCCATGTATTTGACTTTTTCTAAAAAAAAACTACAAATTATAAGTAAAGTAATACAGTATTCTTTCAGTATTTGGCTTATTCCACCCATAATATCCTTAGGAACAATATATTTCATAATTTATTTATCCACTTATTTGTCAACAAACACTTAGATTGTTTTTATACATCAACTATTGTGAATAATACTACAATGAACATGTGAGTGCATATATCTCTATATGGGGCTGATTTCATTTCATTTGGATATATACCCAGAAGAGAGAGAGATGGGTCATATGGCAGTTCTAATTTTAGTTTTTTGAGCAACCTTCCTATTGTGTTCCAAAATGGTTGTACCAGCTTACATTCTTACCAACAGTGTACAAGCATTCTCTTTTCTATACACCCTTACCAATAGTTGCCATCTCTTATTTTTTTGATAATAGTCATACTAACAGATGTGAAGCAATATCTTATTGGAGTTTTGATTTGTATTTTCCTGATGATTAGTGATGTTGAACACCTTTTAATGTGTCTATTGGTCATTTTTATGGTTTTATTCTTTGGAAAAAATGTCTTTTCAGGTTCTTCAATATTTGAATTGGGTTACTTGATTGTTTTTAATTATTTAGTTGTATGAGTTTCTTAAATATTTTAGATACCAACTCCTTATCAAAGATACAGTTGGCAAGTATTTTCTCCCTAATCTGTAGGCTGCCCTTTCATTTTGCTATGATTTCCTTTGCTGTGCAGAAACTTCTTAGTTTCATGTGGTCTCTCTTGTTTATTTTTGCTCTTGTTGCCTGAGCTTTTTTGCATGATATACAAAAAAAATAGCCAAGGTCAATGTCAAGGAGATTTTTTCCTGTGTTCTCTTCTAGGAGTTTTATGATTTCAGTTTTTATGTTTACATATTTAATCCCTTTTGGGTTAATTTTTCTGTATGTTGTAAGATAAGGGTACAATTTCATTATTTTGCCTTTGGATAGTCACTTTTCCAACACCATTGATTGAAGTGACTCTCTTTCCCCTGTCGAGAGTCTTCTTGGTGTCCTTGGGGAAAATTAACTGACCATATATGCTTGGGCTATTTTTATGGGCTGTCTATTCTTTTCCATTCTTTTATGTCTTTGTTTTTATGCCAGATTGGTATTATTTTTATCTTGATTTTACAGTGTGAATCTTGAGACAAGGAGTCACTTAACCAAGGATAAAACTAGGTGGTATACTCAGGTCTGTGTTTCTAATCAGGTTATTATTTATTTATTTTTATTTTTTAGAGACAGGATCTCACTCTGTCACCTAGGCTGGAATGTGGAGTGTGAACTCCTGGGCTCCAGCAATCCTTCTACCTCAGCATCCCAAGTAGCTAGAATTACAGATGTGTGCAACTACACCTGGCTAATTTAAAAACAATTTATTTTTAGATATGAGGTCTCACTATATTGCCCAGGCTGGTCTTGAACTTCCGTCCTCAAACAATACTCAAGGGATACTTTTGCTTTAGCCTCCTAAGTTGTTGAGATTATAGGTGAGAGTCAACATAGCAGGCTGTAATCAGGTTCCAATCTATTTTGAATTATAATCTGGATTTCAAAGACTTCATCACTCCCCAGCCGCATGACCTCAGACAAGTTGCTTAAGTTGTCGAAATAAATTCTTCATTCGCAAAATAGGATTAAAACATCTAACTTGCAGTATTGCAGTAAAGTCATAAGAATTAAATTGAATTAAAAAAAATGTTCCTAGCTCAAAATCTGGCTAGCAATTCACAAATGCCTGTTCTTTTTCTGAATCTCACCCACAGCCTACTTTTTTTGGCTTGCTCTGTAAGACCGGCAAATGGTAAATTACTGAAGCACACAGTTATCAGATCTGAAACAGGAAAATCTTGGGACTTACACATGATTGAGCCACTGATAGCTTTCTGTCACGTAGATTTCATTCAGTAAGGAAGCTGACCACAGATAGAGAGTAGAAGCCACAGTATATCAAGAGTTTAGATGAGAGCTGTCCCAAATCAGTGTCCCTTTAGAAGCAAAGCTTATTGAACACTAAATATTCCATTGAATCTAAATATACCAACAATAGGAAACAAGGAACTTCTTTCAACTACATAAATTCTGATTTTCAGCATTGTTTCTGATATAGGAGTCAAGAAGAAATCACTTAGGTAGTTAGTAAGAGTATGGGAGTAGGGCTGTTCTTTTTAATGAAAAGCAGCCCTAAATCATTTTCCAACAAAGAGCAGACTGTAAAGTCGAGCTGCAGACACAGACAAGTAGGCTGGGAACTTGCATAGGTGAATACCAGCAGGAACTAGGGACTAGACATGTTCAAGATGGCGGCTCCATCTTCCGTTCTCTGTCAGCCAAGTGTACCATAAGGAAGAGATAAGATGGAGCAGATCAACTGGAAAGGCCATTTGCATAATAAGATTAGAGTGAGGTGACCACCCTTCCCTGCACGCTATGTAAATGCCATATAATCTGTGAGCCCTATGTAAATCAGACACGGCCTCCTCAAACTGGACTATAAAATCTGGCACATTTGCTGCCAGCCATCCCTTTCAGCTTGGAGAGCCCTCTCTCTATAAAGCGGGCTGTTTCTCTTTCTCTTCTCTTCTGTCTAGTAAACCCCCACTCCTAAACTCCTCATGTGTGTGTCTGTGTCCTAAATTTTCCTGGTTTGCGACAATGAACCGCAGGGTCTATACCCCAGACAACATCGCCACTTCATTTCCACAGGAAAATAAGATGAATTCTCTCTTGACAGGTTGGGAATTCCTTTTAATTTGGCAGTATTGAGATCCTTAGTAGTGATATCTAGACATAGACAAATTTGTATGAACAAATCTCTGTTCTTTAGGCCTAGTTTGATTCAGTAGTTCTCAGGTATTAAAACCACCTTTGCAAAAATTATAACAGTGAGAAAATTATGCCAGTGAAAGAGATCTTATCTAACCAACCCCCATCTTGCATTTAACCTCCAAAGTGCCCTTAGTCATTCCTAGGCTTGAAACTGCCTTTGCAAAATTATAACTAAGGACATTATGACATTGAAAGATATCAGACTTAACCAAATCCATCTTGCTTCTAACCTCCAAACTGTCCTTGTCCATTCCTGGGCATAGGCTGAACCAGCCTTTGGGAAGGCATTTAGTTTATAGTTTAAATAACAGTCCTTCTCAAAGCTAAACTGTTCTTGTACAATGAATGAAAGGCCACCAGCCACCAAGTTAGGAAGAAAGGGGCTAGAATTCTAAATATTACCAGCCATGACTCCAGATATAATATTTGCAACTTCCCCAAATACTTTTGAGGATAGCATCAAGCATAACTATTGAGAACCTAACATTGAGCTGTCTTTCCAGGTTTTGCATGTCTGACAATTGTATGGCCCCATGTGGACCTGCCAACCAGTTCTGTGGCCCCACACCCAAGAACTGACTCAGCATAAGAGGATAGCTTCCACTCCCTATGATTTCATCCCTGAGCCAACCAATTAGCACTCCGGACTCACTGGCCCCCTACCCACCAAATTATCCTTAAAAGTTCTGATACCTGAGTTTTTGGGGAGACAGATTTGAGTAATAATAAAACTTCAGTCTCCTGCATAGCTGGCTCTGCATGAGTTATGCTTTCTCTACACAATTCCCTGTCTTGATAAATAGGCTCTGTCTAGGCAGTGGGCAAGGTGAACCCATTGGGTGGTTACAGGCTTTGGGAGACATTTAGTTTATAGTTTAAATGATAATAGCCCTTCCCCAAAACTAAGCTGCCTTTGTAAATCTAATGAAAGACCACCAGGTTAGGAGGATAAGGAGCCTGGATTCTGCTAAGGTGTAGACATGAATTGTTATTAGCCTTTATTCTGGAGTTCACAAGATTTGCAAATCCCTAATTACTCCTGCAGATATCATCACTATTGTAGAACCTAAAATTGGCCTTTTGAGATGTCTTTTCAGGTTTTTGAATTTCTGATGACAAATGGCTCCACCAAGACCAACTTGTTCTATGGCCTAAGGCAGAAGTGGACTCTGTGGCTCACCAAACTATCCCTAAACAACTCTAGCCTCCAAAGTTTTGGGGGGATTGATTTGAGTAATAACTTCACCATCTTCCACGTGACATGGTTGGTCTCATGTCAATTAAACCATTTCTTTATTGCAATGTCATGGTCTTAGTAAATTTGTTTTGTCTGTGCAGTGGGATGGAATAACCCATCAGGTGGCTACAGTATTGTTTGCTTCTTTTCTTTCTTTTCACTTCCTTTTTTTTTTTTTTTTTTCTGAGACAGAGTCTTGCTCTGTCACCCAGCTGGAGTGCCGTGGCACTATCTTGGCTCACTGAAACCTCCGCCTCCTGGATTCAAGCAATTCTCCTGCCTCAGCCTCCTGAGTAGCTGAGATTACAGGCACGTGCCTTCACGCCTAGCTAATTTTTGTATTTTTAGTAAAGACGGGGTTTCACCATGTGGGTCAGGCTGGTCTCAAACTCCTGACCTCGTGATTCACCTGCCTCAGCCTCCCAAAGTGCTGGGATTACAGTCACGAACCACTTTTCTTTCTTTTTCTTAAGTGTAGGGCCAGAAAGATGTGATACTTTTCCTCATTTATTAGAAGCATCATGGCTGATACTCTATAACAAAAGACAGGTTACCAAGAGATGAGCATATCAAATCTATTTAATCAAAGTTTTACAGCAGGGCATGGTGGTTTGTGTGTGTAATCTTAACACTTTGGGAAGCTGAGATGGGAGGATGATTTGAGCTCAGGAGTTCTGCATCAGGCTGGGCAAGAAAGTGAGACCCTGTCTCTATATAAATAAATAAATAAATAACCAACAAAAAACCATAGAGTTTTAAATGACTCAGGAGCCTTCTGAAATGAAAACTCAAAGGCCCAGGGAAACTATCCATGTTTATGCTTAGATTCAATGAATGGTGGACACCCACGAAGAAATATGATTGGGCCAATAGGGTATGATTATAATGGTAATAGGCTGAGGGGGAAATCCAACAAGGCCTGTCTGTTCAGATTCTTCTCAGCTTCTCTGTGTAACCTGCCCTCCTCTAATGTATGGGACAGGACACCTCTAGAATGAAGGTGTTAGAAACAAATGCTTGGTGTTGCAAGGAAAACAAGCACTTAAACAAAGGATTTCTCAGCAAGGCAAATTTACTTCTGCAGAAGGGTGCTTCTCACAGGTCTGGTCACCACGAGAGCACACCAAACAAAGGAGGAAAGGGGTTTTTAATCCCTAACGCAACTTGTTCCTGTTACTGTATCCTGCCTCGACTGGCTGGAGTTGGACCGTACAATCTAAGCCGAACCCGACTGGCTAACTTGAATGGTGCAGGAATGTGGTTACACTGGCAGGAAGGGCAGTTTTGGTGGGCAGAGCCATTGTGATGAGAGCGGTAATTTACAGAATGGGTAGCAGATGTGGACTCATAGATAAGGACTGGCAGGAAAGTTGTTTACTGAAACTAAAACAGGGAGGCACAAAGAATAAGGAAGTTAGTCTGGCCTTGGAAGTAGGGAACAAAGAACAAGGACACTGAACAAGCTAAACCTTTGAAGAGGAACTTCTTTTGTACCTGACAAAGGTCTTCAAGGGAGAAGGGAGAGAGTGACCTTTCTAGGTTTTATGGTTGATGCTGGGGAAGAGGAGTTCTAATTTCTAAGATTTACCTTGAGAAAGAAGAATTCTAGTTTCTATGGCTTGCAGGCAAGGTAGGTCAGAGAATTTCTTTATTACTAGTAACTGTGACCCACTTCAGGGGAGAAAGAGTGGATGAAGACTGAAGTAGGAGAAGGTCAAAGTAGCTTTGCCTCTGAAGCTACTTCTGAGGCCTTTTAATCTCCTTTAATTCCAGGTACTCTGCACGGCAAAATGCCAAGCTTTGGGGTATCAGTTTCTGAGCCCCAAAAGAAGCACGTTCCCACATAATACTCTTATGGTTTGTGTGGAGACATTTTTTGAGAAATACAGCAATAAACATTTAGGAGAAAATACACTATTATTTATTCATAAATAAGGTTAAGAGTGTTTGAAATGTAGTCTTACCTCTTGAGGTAACACTTAAAGTCCTCCTTACTCACCTATAGAGTATAGGGATGAATCTGATAGTGAGTTTAGAAAAAGTGAGAAAAAGTTTAAATTTAAGACTCGGGAAAGAAATCCAAGAAAGAAAAGGCTGAGGGTGGATGGTTAGCAGGGGTTAGAAAATTAACACTTATTTAGCGCTAAGCCCTTTTTTTTCTCATTTAATTTTCACAGCAAAGCAAAGCTGATAAGCATCATTAGCATCCATTTTAAATTTAAGCAAACTGAACTCCAAGAGGTTAAGAAAGTTGCTCCAAGTGACACAGCTGGTGAGCATGTAGAAAGTTAAGATTTGACTGAATCTTGGTAAATGTATAATTTTCCATTGGGACTGGTACTGTTTACATATTCTCTAGCCTTGGCTTACTACATTGTATCTCAAACTCTTTAAATAGTAATTCACCTAGAAAACCAAACATAATGTCTTTTACTCAGTAGGCAATCAATAACCATGAGTTATAGTAATGTTTCTGAATGTGGTTGAATAAAATCCTACTTCATCATTAATCATGAACCTTAGAAAGATTCAGTACTTCCGTTTTTAACAATTTATATACTTGAGCACAAAAGACTGTGTGTGGAGCAGGAAGAGAGAAGTAAGTTGGAAAGATGGGAGGGAGAGAAAGAGGGAAAAAAGAAAGGTTGAAAATCAGAAAAGTTTAGCCTAATGTTCCCTAGGCCTAGGGAGATAATTATAGAATTTAAAGTCAAATTCAAAATTATTCTACTATTTTGCTGAAATGATCAAATAGAATTGGAGCAGGGTTTGTGATGATGCAATGATGTTTGTATTTATTTGAATACTCGCACTGTGACAATAACAGGCCAAAAAAAAAAAAAAAAAGAGAGAGACAAATGAATAACATACTGAGTTGTTACAAAACAAAATGTATTTGTACTTTCTACAGTTTGACATTAGTTTGTTATCATGGGTTACATAGTGGCATTTATAATGCTATTTATTCTTATCTTTTCTTTTTCCTTCCCTCCTGCCTTTCAGTCTTCCTTTCTTTTATTTATTTATTTATTTTTTGAGATGGAGTCTCGCTCTGTCGTCCAGGCTGGAGTGCAGTGGCCGGATCTCAGCTCACTGCAAGCTCCGCCTCCTGGGTTTACACCATTCTCCTGCCTCAGCCCCTCGAGTAGCTGGGACTACAGGTGCCTGCCACCTCGCCCGGCTAGTTTTTTGTATTTTTTAGTAGAGATGGGGTTTCACCGTGTTAGCCAGGATGGTCTCGATCTCCTGACCTCGTGATCCGCCTGTCTCAGCCTCCCAAAGTGCTGGGATTACAGGCTTGAGCCACTGCGCCCAGCCTCTTTAATTTCTTTATCTTCCTTTTTTGAAGTTGTTTTTCTTTCTTTCTGGAAAACGCCAACCATGTAAGTTTCCCTTTTACCTATTTATGTTTCAAATTTGTATTTGACCAAAAAATGCAAAAATTATTGGCACCAGTGCCAGACCAACTGATTTATTTGAATAACCTGTCCAAACTCAGTGACCTACTGATTGTGTGACTTTATGCATGTCAGTTAACTACTTGAAATTAAATTAAAGAAATCTATAACTCTCGTGAGTAGAGACTGTACTCTCATGAGAGACTGGAGATTCAAATACAGAATTATTTTTAAAGATATCCTATCAATTTAGACAATTTTCAAGAACAAAAAATATAATTATTAATCCCAGCACTTTGGGAGGCCGAGACGGGTGGATCACGAGGTCAGGAGATCGAGACCATCCTGGCCTACACGGTGAAACCCCGTCTCTACTAAAAAATACAAAAAACTAGCCGGGCAAAGTGGCGGGTGCCTGTAGTCCCAGCTACTCGGGAGGCTGAGGCAGGAGAATGGCATGAACCCGAGAGGAGGAGCTTGCAGTGAGCTGAGATCCGGCCACTGCACTCCAGCCTGGGTGACAGAGCAATACTCCGTCTCAAAAAAAAAAAAAAAAATATATATATATATATAAAATTATATCAAATGGACACACTAACTTTACAATAAATTGTAAGTGTAAAGATATTTAAGTGTAAAGGCTTTTCACTTCAAGATTTGAAAAGGTTAAAATTGAACCGAGAGTTGTTGTGAAATAGCTATTACTTTTAATCATAAATCTTACTAGGTCTTTTATAAACACTATTACTTATTGAATATTTAGTGCTAGGCATGTACTAAGATATTAAAGAGTTATGACATTTAATTCTCACAAAAATATAAAGTATAAATAATACTATATCAAGTTTTACTAAGTGGCAGATCTGGGATTTGTAGCAAAATGTGACTAGCGTCAAGATCAATGATTTTTACTGTAATGTTAAAAAGAAATCATCACAAAAGGTGACTACTAAATAGCTAGGATCTCTCTCAGGGCCTTGGAAGGGCTCTTGCTAAGGAAGAATTCTAAGGCGTAATTTCGTGGTTAACCTCATTTTGTTGCTAAAATGGTAAATAGAGTGATGCATTGTGAACTAAATCTAACTCTTGATTGGGATTAAATTCCAAGCTCTAACTTAAGATAAACATTTAGTCCTGCAGGGGAGGTTTGGAGACATGCTGCTATTGACTTTTATGGTGCCAATGGCTGCAATAGAGTTGGGGTCATCAGGATTGAGTAGAATATAATTTATAATGCAAAACATAGCAAAAACAATCAGAAGCAGACCAGCTCTCACCAGCCTGCTCTGTGTGACATGAGAACATGTGGAGGAATGAAGTGTTCGTAATTATGAATAGCGGCTATATTACCATAACTACATTATTCATGGCTTCAAAGGAAAATGCTGTCTTGAAATTTCATGCCACTGAATTTTTTATTTTTAACAATAATAATTTCTTTCACTCATTGTTTAACAGCTCAACAAAGCTTCAGAATATCAGAGGGGGTCGAGTTCCTCATGTTTGATTTCTAAATGTGACTCATGGATTTGGCCATAAACAACAGTATAATGAAAAGAGCCTTTGGAGAGGGAATCCAGGCAGAGTGGGAGGGACTCTCAGGCAATTAGTATCTCCAGTCCACTGAAGAGTGAGGAAATGGGGTACTGATTGCTGTTCTGAAGTGCTCTCTCACCCTTGGGTGTCAGGGCAACAACAGGTCAGCAGAAATTCTGTCAACAAGATTTTAGCTCATTGTCTAGACGGTAGTTTCAACTTCTTGCCTTTAGAAGAACATAGGAAAAGCAGTCCCAGAAAGGCCTTGATATTTCAACAAGAACAAAAAGAAACACATACACACATGCACACACCTCAAGTAAAAAGAAAAAAAAAAAAAACAGGAAAGCAATATCCCCACCCTTTCTGGAGTTTAATATGTAGAAAACAATTTACATGCACTACTTCATTTTATTTTAAACATTGTCATGGAGCATATGAGGCAGGCAGTTTTGTGCCCATGATAAATGAAGCAGTCACAGAGTTTGCAGAGTTGCCCAAGGCCAATAATATAAGTGACAGAGCTAATATTCAGTCCCAAGCAAAAAGGCAGGAGCTCTTTACTTAGGCTTTATAAGACCTTCTGAAAAGTCAAGATTATTACTAATAAATTATCTGGTGGAGGTGAGTCTTTCTTGTACTAGCTGTGCAACTGGAAGTTACTTTATCTGTGTAAATCTTATCTACCAAACAGATATAAGCTAGCATTAACCTTGTAGGAGTGTTGGTTGGATTAAATAAAATAATCATAGTAAAACCCTTCCTTTAGGATGCAGCACAGAGAAAACGCTCAATAAGTCATTGTTTATGACGCCAAAAGTGATGAAAGATGATATAGATAGGTAGATGTATATGCAGATATAGATATACACACAGACACAGGTGTATACATGTTTACACACATATATATGTGTGTGTGTATTGATTTACATATGTTTTATTTTGAAGAATCTCAACCACATTCAAGAATGAAAAGAGTGGTATAATGAACTCCCATTCACTACTATCCAACTTCAAGAGCTTCTCAACTCTATGTCAATGATGTTTATTTACACTACCAACTCCTCTCACCACCGAATTATTATTATTTTTTAATTATACTTTAAATTCTAGGGTACATGTGCACAACGTGCAGGTTTGTTACATATGTATACATGTGCCATGTTGGTGTGCTGCACCCATTAACTCATCATTTACATTAGGTATATCTCCTAATGCTATCTTTGAAGTCAATTCCAGATATCATATGCTTTCTGTCTTAAATATTTTAGTATTTCTGAAAAACGAGTCTTTTTTCTTCTTCTTCTTCTTTTTTCTGTTTTTAAGATGGAGTCTCCCTCTGTAGCCCAGGTTGGGGTAGAGTGGCACAATCACAGCTCTCTGCAGCCTTGGCCTTCTGAGCTGAGGTGATTTTCCCATCTCAATCTCCCGGGTAGCTGGGACTACAGGCGCGCACCACCACGCCAGGCTAATTTTTGTATTTTTTGTAGAGACATGGTCTCACCATGTGGCCTCAAGCGATCTACTTGCCTTCGCCTCCCAAAGTGCTGGGATCCCAGGCATCAGCCACCGTACCTGGCCAACAATGATGATGGTGGTGATGCCAGTCTTGAGCAGCTGCTGCAAAGGTGCCAGCTGAAGTAGCGGAGGTGAGGCCAGGGCTGAGTGCTCTGTGGAGTCAGCAGGGGCTGGGAACAGGCAGGAGTCTCACCCCCTACCAAGTAGGTGGGCAGGAGCCCCATGCTCCCAGGCGCAGCTGCAGTCACCCAGACACCACTCCAGGCCTGGGTATCCCTGCACTTTCAGAGGCCCGGGAAACCCTTCCACTCCTGTAAGCTCGGAAGTGCCTGCTCCTGTTCTCTGGCCTCTCTCCGCTCCCAGCCCTGCTCTGGTTGAACAGAGTTGTAGTGAACCTGGATGCTGTTGCAACCTGGCCGGGTGTGTGTGTGCTCTGGATAGCACTGACATGCCAGCACCCTGCTGGTTTGCTCCTCTGGATATTGGGTGCCAACAAGCACTGGAGGGAGACCAAGGAGGGTCTGAGGGTGGCTCAGCACAGGCCTGCAGACACCCCTCCTC
Source organism: Papio anubis (assembly GCF_008728515.1). Lineage (NCBI taxonomy): Eukaryota > Metazoa > Chordata > Mammalia > Primates > Cercopithecidae > Papio > Papio anubis. The sequence continues at coordinate 27,215,659 of NC_044993.1, read as the reverse complement.
ATGAACAGGCTGGGAACATGTCCATGCTGTCCAACAGCCATGGACAGCATGTTGATGGTAGCAGGAGGCAGACAGGCTCCTGAGTGGAAAGGGGTGGGTCTCACAGGTGAAGCCCCATCTTCAAGCCAAAGAGGGCATGAAGCCTGGGGCTGGACTGTCAGTTCCTGATGGAATCCACCACCCTGAGTGAGAACTTATGGTGCTTTTTCCAGGCCCACCCATGGCTGCCCATGGACCAATCAGCATGCACTTCCCCCATTCTGAGCCCATAAAAACCCTGGATCAAGTCAGACAAACACAGATGTCAGGACTACCGGCCTGCAGAAGGGAGCTATCCACTGTGAGTCTCTTCTCTGCTGAGAGCTGGACACTCATTAGGACGACCTGCCTGTAGAAAGAGCTACCCACTTTAGGTCTCCTGAGAACTGTTCTGTCACTCAATAAAGCTCTCCAGCTTGTTCATCCTCCAGTGGTTCATATGCCTCATTCTTCCTCGATGTGGGACAAGAACAAGAACTTGGGACACACCGAATGGCAGGACTGAAAGAGCAGCAACACACAGGCTGAAATGCTGTTGTCTTTCCCTGCTGCCCACATCGCTTACCATATTATGAGAGATGAGAAGGAGAGAAAAGCGGAAGCCCTTTGGGAAGCACAGTCCTAGGGGCTCCCCGAGACAGGGCCATGACACCTTCTTCGGGTCTCTGCACTTCTGGGCTTCTCCAAGCTTCCAGGTGCCATTGCGTTCCCCTCGTCCAGATGTGGGTGCCTGCAGCAGAAGCTGCTTGTGGTACATCTGATCCAGCCACAGACTTTCATGGTGCCGGTGCCTGTGCTGGCTCCTGAAGCTGTCTGCCCTGTGACAGCAGCTGGTATACCTGGCTATGTGCAGTGACTGGACCCCATGCTCACTGTGTTCCACCCCTGGCTTGCCCTTGGCAGGCGTGGGATCTAGGTCAGTAGTGTGAGCCAAGTGCAGTCTGCTAGGCTGAGTGGATGGAACAAGCTGAGTGGGCGGAATGAGCCAAGCAGGACAGAGGAAAAACTTGGGCAAAAACACCACTGGCCACATAGGTTTCTAACTGAAAAAGGGACAGCCAAAGGATCCCACCACAATGAGTCTTTTTAAAAGCATAACTATAGTACCATCATCATACGTAAAGCAAAAAGTGTTTTCTTAATGTCATCAAACAACTAGTCAGCGTCAAATGTTTTTCTGCTTATCTTGCAAAGAGGTATGTGTGTGTTTTCTCTTTCTCTATTGTTTGAATTAAGGACCAAATAAAGGGCATGATTTACTTTTTTAACCTGTGGTTTCTTAAGTCTGTTAAGTATCATTTTATCTAAGCTCCCCCAACCCCCACCACCACACAAGCAAATTTGGTTTTAGCTTTGAAATCTTTGCCAAGTTTCTTTCTGTGTTGTTAACAAACGTGGGAATTAAAGCCAGAAGAATGATGACGGATATAGATAGGTAGGTAGGTAGGTAAACAGACAAAACTACATTATAAATATAATGCTGCTGTGTACTTCCATTAGAAGGAACAAAATGTTTGCTTGTTTCCATTTTTTGTGATATTGACAACCATTAATCATTTATTTTTATTTTTTGAGACAGGTTCTCACTCTGTTGCCCAAGCTGGAGTGCAGTGGTGCAATCATAGCTCACCACAGCCTAGAACTCCTGAGCTCAAGCCATCCTTATGCCTCAGCCTCTTGAGTAGTTAGGACTATAGGCGTGAGCCACCCTGCCTGACGAATTTTCTTTACTTTTTGTAAAGACAAGGTCTCACTATGTTGATGTGTCTGCTTATCATCTTTTTCTAGGTTTGTTATTATATAACTTTTGACCAACAGTAATGGTTAGCCTAGGGAAGTCTTGGAAAGATACAGTTTTGGAAAGATAACTTGATATAACTTTGGGGTGATGAAAAACAGAAGTTAGACCACCCATAAACCACAAAATAACCGTCCCCATTGCTTGAGAAACCTAGAACAATTTCCACCCAGCTAATACCTACTGTTTCACATGTATTAAGTCACATGGGCAGTTATAAACCAAGAAACCATATTTTTTACAACTGAATAGTTTCCATTTCAATTTTGAGCAAAATTGTCATCATTATAAAATTAGGTCTTTAACATATTCTAAGATTACATAGAAATTTCTTACGTTCATTCCTAAAATTTTCTTTTTGAAGTTATAACATTTATCTTTCTTATTTATAATGTTAGAAGTTAGTTTTTCTATTTACCTATGAGAAGCATGAGTACTTTAGAAAAACTAAAATGATGACAAACTAATGATAGTAATAATAATAATAATAATAATAATAGTTCCCAAATCTCACCCACCAAGAAATAGTTGTAGTTATTTCGTTTCCTTTCAGACATTTCCCATGCAAATAAATACATATAGAGATAAAACTTAATCTAAATGATAGCAGGTTCTTCTATAAGAGTTAAAAAGATAGATTTATAGACACTATTTCTTTGACCTTCTAACAAAAAAGATCCCCAGTCCTACCCTGAAGAGGTAGGCTTAAAAATTCATCCTGGAGCAAGTCTTGAGGGTTCCACTTACTTATGCTGATTTATGCCAGGCAGATGCCCCCTTAGAGAAAATATATAAAGAAAATCTTCATTTGGCTTATTAAAGTCCAGCACTCCTCCTTTGTTGAAATCTGAGAAGAGAGAACAATTTGCGTAAGAAGTGTAGGTTTTTGTTTTCTGATTTTTTTTTTTCTTTACTTTTTTGGAGTGGGAGCTGAGAGGGATTGTAGATAGCAAACTTTTATCCCTCTCCCAAGTAAGAACATAGGTCAAGGAAGACCAGTACAGTCTCAAACAAGATAGCAGGTAAAGGCCAAAGGCTCCTGAAATGGTCACTATAAGTGCAGAGAACAGGTATGACTTTGTGGGCATGTGACTTGTGCAGTCACCCAGGGTTCTGGTCTCGTACTTGCTTTCATGTGCTCCTCTTGAAATTCTTAATTTCTAAACAAGAGGTTCTGCCATCTTGTTTTGCACTGGGTCTTGCAAGTTATGTAACTGGTTCTGGGAGATAAAGATGAGATTAGTGAGCTGGTGTTAGCAACGTAAAAGAGAGCCATGAAGGGGCTGTGTTACTCTGAGTGCAGAAGTAGGAGACAGGGAAAGCATGCTTTCTGCTGAAAACGTATCCCCTTAGTGGTGGTTGTGTGAGTCTATATGCTCCTGTGTTTTTGGTTTTTTTTTTTTTTTGGTAGAGGGGGTGGTGGGAAGTCATGGTGGTATGTGCGTTCATGATGAAAAGATTGGTCTCTGATAAAAGGCATACTTATATATAAAAGGGGCACCTGCCAAAACATGGGACTACTTTGACAGAGAGTAACATACTGAGTTATTCTCTTTTCCTGAATAACTATAAATTGATGGAAGAGGCTCTGTCTTTGTTTTGGGACCTGGGATGCCTGGGCCAGTCATTCTACTCCACACTAGTGGTAGACGGTTTCTGCTTCTTTCCAGGTTTTTCTCTGCTTTTTTCTGTGATTTCAACCCATAAATGCTGCTCCTAAGTGTAGGGCCTATCTCTCCTTTCCTGGTTGTTCATAAGGTTTCAAAGTTTAAAGCCTATTGTGATCATAACAGTGGCCTTGAGTCCCATGGAAATGGAAAGTAAAAAAGACAAACACTCTTTGACTCATAAGAACACATGGTAGCATTCAGGATGCTTGTATCATTGCCTGCACATGGAGATAAATGTTAACAACAATGGATTGTTTTCCACTGCACAGACAAGAGCGCAAGAATTTCACAGGTATTCTTAGAAATCACAAGAGTCATTTGGAGACAGGCTGGGTGCAGTGGCTCATGCCTGTAATCCCAAAACTTTGGGAGGCCGAGGTAGGTAGATCATCCGAGGTCAGTAGTTTGAGACCAGCCTGGCCAACATGGTGAAACCCTATCTCTACTAAAAATACAAAAGTTAGCCAGGCATGGTGGTGCACACCTGTAGTTTGAGATAACTAGGGAGGCTGAGGCAGGAGAATCACTTGAACCCAGGAGGCAGATGTTGCAGTGAGCTGAGATCATGCCACTGCACTCCAGCCTGGGCAACAGAGCAAGACTCCATCTCAAACAAACAAACAAAAAAATTGAAAAAAGGAGTACTTCGGAGAGACTTGGCTAGGGCTCTACTAGATTTTTATCACAATAGGAAAGTTGATCCTGCGATCTATATTCTAGGTTAGCTAAGAAATATAATTTATATCCCACATTTTCCAAATACTAATGAAGTGGTCCAAGAAAAAATTATTCCTGAAGAATGAAAGTCCTTTTAATTATCAGGCATAGAGAGACATTAAAATGAGACTGCAATCACACCCTACTGCCCACTTGGAGCTATGTATTCATGTCTTGAAACTGCTTGCTATTGCCACAAGTAGCTATAAATTAACATGATAATGCCACACTGGACACTATACCCCACGCCCAATAGCTTAACAATGTATGGCCAATTGCTAACCAGAGTTATTTCTGTAAAGCAGTGAGATTTCCTGGCAAGAAATTTTGTATCAGCACACTCTCTTTCCCACGCCCCCCTTTTTTTTCCTTTAAAAATCCACTTGTAACTGCTGCTAATCTGAGTGTACATTCAGAACAACTTGAATCTATGATCTCAGGTTGCAGTACTCAAACTTTACTCAAATAAACTCTCTGCTTATATTAATTTGGCCTCAGCTTCTTCCTTTTAGATAGACAGAAGGAATCCGTATTACATAATCTATGTGAATAACAATGATAACATTGCAATATGTACACTGTTCTGTATCTTGCTTAAAAAATAGTTTAAGAATATATTGTGAATTACTTTAAAAGCCACTGAAGGGCTAAATCATATATTTCTTTTATGGCTACATAGTTTCTTATGGTATGGTGCCATCATTGCAATAATTGTTCTCGTTTCTGCCATGTACACTGTGTCTGCTTTTCTCATTCAGTCAATAAGTATTTATTGAGTCCATGACCTTGGCGGTGAGAATAGAGATTGAATAAATGAAACATTTTTTCTGACTATAGAGTTTAGATTCTCTTAGGTAGAAAATAGAGAGCTACACCACCATAAAATACCTGCATGTGGATATTGTTTTTGAAGCATTTGAAATAACAGTGAAAACACATTCTGAATGAGTTTAAACTGCTTAAGGTTATACTGACAACATATTTTAAGGGAAACAAACTTTCCATACATAAATATGTTGTTAGCAACTAGACTTTATTTACTTATGTATATATTAATATATTTTTAAGTTTTATTGTAATGATACATAATTGTGCATATTTATGGGGGTGCAATGTGATGTTTTGATACATGTGTACACTATATAATGATCAAATAAGGATAAGTAGCAAATTCATCAACTCAAATATATATCATTTATTTATGATGAGAGCATTCAAATCCTTTCTTCTAGGTATTTTGAGGTATACATGTTTACTGTTTGTTGCAGGAAGTCAGGGACCCCAAACAGAGGAACCAGCTGAAGCCATGGCAGAAGAACATAAATTGTGAAGATTTCATGGACATTTATTAGTTCCCCAAATTAATACTTTTATAACTTCTTACACCTGTCTTTACTGCAATCTCTGAACATAAATTGTGAAGATTTCATGGACATTTATCACTTCCCCAATCAATACTCTTATAATTTCCTATACCTGTTTTTACTTTAATCTCTTAATCCCATCATCTTTGTAAGCTGAGGATTATGTCACCTCAGCACCCTGTTATGATTGTGTTATCTGCACAAATTTTTTGTAAAGCATGTGTGTTTGAACAATATGAAATCTGGGCACCTTGAAAAAGAACAGAATAACAGCGATTTTCAAGGAACAAGGGAGATAGCCATAAGGTCTGACTGCCTGAGGGGCCGGGCAGAACAGAGTCATATTTCTCTTCTTGCAGAAAGCAAATAGGAGAAATATAGCTGAATTCTTTTCTCAGTAAGGAATAGCCCTGGGAAAGGAATGCATTCCCATGGGGAGGTCTCTAAAATGGCTGCTCTTGGAGTGTCTGTCTTATGTGATTGAAGATAAAGAATGAAATAGGCCCTGGTCTCCTGCAGTGCTCTCAGGGTTCTAGGATTAGGAAATTCCAGCCTGGCAAATTCTAGTCAGACTGGTTGTCTGCTCTCAAACCTAGTTTCCTGTTAAGATGTTTATCAATGACAATGCATGCCCAGCGGGACATGGAACCTCATCAGTAATTCTAATTTTGCCCTGGCCTTGAGATCTTGTTCTACCATTTGCCTTGTGATCTTTTATTGCCCTAGGAAGCATGTGATCTCTGGGACCCACTCTCTATTCATACCTCCCTCCCCTTTTAAAATCCCTAATAAAAACTTGCTGATTTTGCGACTCAGGTGGGCATCATGGAACCTACCAATAGGTGATGTCACCCCCGGAGGCCCAGCTGTAAAAGTTTTCTCTTTTGTACTCTTTCTCTTTATTTCTCAGACTGGCTGACACTTAGGGAAAATAGAAAAGAACCTACGTTGAAATATTGGGGGCTGGTTCCCCAGATAATTGTTAATTATAGTTACTCAGTTATGCAACAGAATAACGATAAATTTATGTCTGTTGACCAACCTTTTTCCATCATTCCTACCTTCTGCCTTTCCCAACCTCTGGTAATTACCATTCAACTCTCTACTTCTATGAAGTCTACTATTTTAGATTCCACATATGAGTGAGGTCATATAGTATTTGTCTTTTTGTGTCTGACTTATTTTACATAACATAATGTTCTCCAGAATCATCCACATTGTTCTGACAAGATTTCATCTTTTTTAATGACTGAATAGTATTGATTGTGAATATATGCCACATTTTTTGAGTCACCTATTGGGTGATGGAGACTTCTGTTGATTCCATATCTTGACTATGATAAATAGAGCTGAAATAAACATGGGAGTGAAGATATCTCCTTGACAAATTGACTTTATTTTCTTTAAATATATACCATTAATAAGGTTTTGACATTAGACATTTACATTACTTCTTTTTTTTGTCATTGTAAATAACTCTGACTAACTAAAGAGCAAAGGTTAGAGCTCACTTTATTATCATCTTCCTGGAAATCAGTGAAAGGAGAGAAACTGTATTATTTTAGTCTTGTTTGTTAAGGAAAAATAATAAGTAAAAGTGACAAATTCATTAAGAAGAAAATAATTTCCCCAGACTTGAATATTGAAAGAAACTCATGGGATGAATCTGCATAGAAAAGAAAAGTACCACATACTAGTGATGTCTTCAGAAGAAAGTTCATTAATTTTACTGAAAAGATCAAGAAAATTTAAGTGCTTAACTTTTTTTCCTCTTGCCGAGATCATAGTGCTGTAAGAACTATAAAAAATTGACCAATAATTATTTCTAAAAGCAAGTCATCAAAAATCTTAGAGTATTTGAATGTAGTCTGTTATTCTGTACCACACAACTCTGTACAGGTAAGCTTAAAGCTTTTAAAAGGAGGATGATAACAAATGAGTGATTATGGCCTTGGAATAAGCCTCAGCTAGAAATTGGATTTTGTATCTTCTGCCAACAGCCTCATAAACATCGAATATGTGTATCATATTCCTTATGTGTTTTCATAGTACCAACAGCGGGGAAAACAGCCCAAAGAAATGGAATGAACCAGCAGAGAACAAACAAAACAATAAGACTTTTTTTCACCTTTGCTATAATAACAACTTTTGTTATAATTTTGAAGACACCATGCAGTCGGTATTTGTTGCAAGCACAAGTTTCTTGAACAGTATTTTCACCACAGAAGACAAATGAGCTGTTTATGAAGTAGAAAAATTAGGGAGACAGTTTTGTATTGTAAAAATTTACTTTTCTTGTCAGGGTTTTTATTGGAAATAGTTGACTCTGAATAATTCAAGAGTAAGGAAAGTGTATTAGGCAGATACGGGATAGATCACACAATCTAGATGGCCAGAGAGTCAGGCTTGGGAAGTGGATAACAGTCAGAGAAGGCTTGATGATCAGATAACAGCCAAAGCCATGCTTTGGGAAAGGACTAGTTGCCACCCGCTCTAGTGCCACATGGTAGCACAGACCCTGCTGCCCTAGACAGTGAGGTTGTTTCTGTCCTTTCCAGAATGATTCATGAACAGTTCCCTGCCCTTTTGGGTCACCCCTTTCAGGTTCAAAGTCTTGGGCAGAAATGCTTAATCTCTTACATGTAGGTTTCATGCTCATGTTCTGGCTACCAAGAATCACAGTAAAAAGTGAATGTTTGGACATTTTTGGCTTCTATACTAGAAGTTAGTTGTGTTTGCCAGGAAGGAAGGAAGGAAAGAAGGGAGGGAGGGAGGGAAAACAAATAAAGAAAATAAATTTAAGAAATGTTTAAATACCACGTACCAAAAGATGAGTTGGCAAGGATAAATGCCCATTGTAGTGAAGAGACTGAATTTCCAAGAAGCTTCCCTAGTTGGCCCAGTTTCCTGCTTTAAGCTACCTCCCTACCCTGCACGCTCTCCAATAGGATCACATGGTCCCTAGAGTGACACTTCATGGGTCTGTTTCTTGGGCCAAGACAGCAAACTTCAAAGGTGGGGAGGACTTCATTTGTAGGCAATATAGTATAGGGTAAGGAACATGCACATTGATTAAGACAGCACAGAAATTTGAGGAAGTCTCTCCATCTCACTGAATCACAGTTGGCTCATCATCAGTTTCAGTGGTGACACTAACACTTACTTTACTGTTTTAAACTATTCACTGTGTGAAGAGGAACAGTACAATACCTGAAGCTTTTTAATTGAATAAGCCAGGCATTATTGTGGCTCTCAAGTTTTATTGTCAGTTTTGTGGTTTATGTAATATCTTTATACCTTTTTTTTCCACTTAAAGTTAAATAAAACTGGTTTTTCTGTCATTTCTATTGTCACTGTTTTTGTTGTTTTTAATTGCAATCAAGCTACTCAGGGCAGATGTGTCCCCTCCCTTTCATTTATTGTTGAAAATCAAATCATCTTTGAAGATGACTTCGTCATATCTTTTCCATAAAACTCCTTCTCTTTCAGATATAGCTACTGAGATCTTACATTTGTTAGCTTTATATCTTATTCAAACCTCTGTCACAATAACTTTAACACTTTTTTGCATTCTATTTATTTTCATGTTGAGTTCCTTAAGGGCAAAACTCTGACCCATTTTTATATCCTCAACAGCTAGCTTACGCTCTGGCAAACAGGCTGTGCATAAATGCTTACTGAACCAATGGGAAGTTATGAATTTATATGTCACCCGTGCCTAGCATAGTGCTTGGCACTTAGGTGGTGTCAAGGACTGTTCCCTGAATTAAAGGGAGAAAGCTCTGCTTAGTTGAGCTAACAGTCATCCTTGCCTTTCTGCGAAACACGCATAGATGTTTGCAATCCATTCCTTTAACTAGTTGACTGAAATGACTGTTTGTTTATCCTTTGTGTCTTTAAGTAATCATACATTTATTGGATATAGTGAATACATTTTAAGTCCTGGGTCCACCCTGAAAAGCATAATACATCCTGTAGGGTTGCTATACATAGTAATTGAATCTAATTTAATAAGTGTCAGAATTCAAACATCATGTATTTTCTATCCTAGAGAATTAAACATATACCACAGAAGAAACAAAAATCTCTCCTTGCAAGCCCATAATTCCTGCTTTATGCTATAAATGTAGGATCTGCCAATTACAAAGCATCATATTGCAGCAGCATTGTCTTTTTTTTTCAAATGAATACAAACGTCGTTATCATTATTGAAATGCTGAAAAGTACTTTTAAAATGAATATTTGTAAGAAAACACCAAACTTTGAGATAAAAATGAGGAATGGAAATCTATAGCATTTCACGAATATACTCAACATAATTTTAACCACAGACTAAATAATTGAGTTAGGAAGTTTTGCTATTTTTCTTATCAAGTCCATATTCTAGAAAACAAAGTTATTAAATATAAAAATCATTTTTCAATAATATAGAGAAACTATAACTTATGTTTTTCTATATCCTAAGAAAATTTTAACAATAAAAAGCTGAAAAGAAATTATTATTTTCACAAGAATGATTTTCAAAGATTACTTTCGTTTCACACTGTTAGACATATACAGAGAAGAATGAAGGCATCTAATACATTCAGACCTCAAAGGTGGATACTTGTGTTTCATAAATAAGCAGTTCATTTAGAATTGATCCAAAACCATCGAATATATGTCATATTTGATGTTTCAATTGCTCACTTAAAATACACATTGGAAAATATAATAATTCTTTGACTTTAGTTCACACCTACCATTATTGGGTGACATTTTAAATTATATATTTGTCATTCTTTTCCTTGCCTTTCATTGCATAAATAGATTAAGCTATGTAAAGAGAATACATTTTAAATCTTAGGTATTTTCTTTGAGGAGATTTCCATATTTGTCATTTCATTTTAATTTTTAGTAATAGCAGTTATGAATAAAACATTTAAAAATACATAGGACATACAATTTCAATTCTGTCTCAATCTCTCGCTCTTCCTCCTCCCTGCCTCATCCCAATACAGTCATTTCCCAGGTTGTCAAAAGATGGCTGGTTTCCAGGGTTAGTTTGTCATAAAAAGTAAGATCAAACCAATAGAAAAAAATACAATAAGCTTGTGCACCGAGCCAGGTGATGCAAAAGTCAGTGGCAGTTTCTCCAATGTAATCTGACAGACCTCATTTATCTCCTTGTTGAGCTGGCCATGCTATCACAAGGCATGACTTCCCACCATGTTCCTACTTCTGGCCCAGGCCCCACCTGCTGAGGGAGCCAAGGAGGCTAGATAACATCCAGATGTATTCCAAAATGAACTTGACTTTTTGGAGCTTCTAAAAAAGAAGGCTTCTTTGCTCCCATCTCTGCCAAACAGCTGTCACTTTATTGGAAAGTTAAATTTGTCACAAGGAAAGAAAATTTCACCATAGCCTGTTTAAATAAGTTAGGGAGTAGAATCTTCTCCCCAGTGCTTTTTCCACAGCAAGCAAATGTATCAATCACTTATTCTCTGAAATAACAATTTATTATCCATGTAGGAGGCCTTAGATTCAATCTGCACAGTGTTCTGAGTGTCGCATCAGATACGAAGATCTGTCATCAGTCTTTATCAGGGCAATCACTCTGCACTTGTCATCAGTTTTTAATAATAAAACTATTTATTACCTCAATAATTATTTATGACAAGAAGTCTGCCATTGGCATTATGAATAAATATTGATAAATTGCTTGGTTAATAAACTAGTACTTTTTAAGTGGCTTGGAGAGTATGAAAATGAGAGTGGTATTATTACAAAGAATTATTACAAGAAATTGTGAAATGTTGATCTTTTATTGAAAAGATTATATTTGCCCAACAGGAATTCCAGGAAAAGAACGTGGGAAATCTAATTTGTAAAAGAACAAAGATTCAGTATGAAAGATTGAAGAGCCAATATGTGTGTGTATGTGTATATATATGTGTGTGTGTATATATATATATAATAAATTGAAGATTTGGAAACTATATCAACAACTTTTTTTTTTTTGAGACAGGGTCTCACTCTGCTGCCCAGGCTGGAGTGCAATGGCCCAATCTCGGCTCACTGCAACCTCCGCCTCCTGGGTTCAAGCAATTCTCCTTCCTCAGCCTCCTGAGTAGCTGGGATTACAGTGCCTGCCACGTCACCTGGTTAATTTTTGTATTTTTAGTTAGAGACAGAGTTTCGCCATGTTGGCCAGGCTGGTTCTGAACTCCTGACCTCAGGTGATCAGCCTGCCTTGGCCTCCCAAAGTGCTGGGATTACAGGCATGAGCCACTGTGCCCAGCCAAAACTCTTTTTTTTCAGTTGAGATCAGCTCCTAAGAGCCACATTTTTTAAAGTGCCTTTTATGACAGGCTAGACACACGAATTTGAAATGGGAGTCTGAAATAGCATTAAATCTCATCCTCTGATGAGCTGCTGGGAAAACATGGATATAATCTTTACTTACAGAGATTATATCCCTTGGGCCAATTTTCTGGAAATCACAAAGGACTCAAAGCATGACTAACAGTTACCTGGTCACTGATGCTGGATAATAGGATATTTAACTTAAAAGTCAGAGTAGCAACAAAGCCACTTCTATGGGAGGGAGCTGGTACAGGCCTCCTGGCCATTTTGATGGCATGGCGTACTGGGTGCAAATGAAAAATAGAATCTAGAGGAGAAGAAATTATGCAAGGTTATGCAAGGTTAGAAATACTGTGTTAGAAAAGTACAGGTAAAGCTAGGACCCTCTATGGGAACTTAACTGAACAGAAATCATAAATTCCATCCAGGCTGTGTTCAAGTTAGGCTCCTGAAGCTGGAGGAAAACAGAAGAATGAAGCTCTAGGCATGCAAGCAGACCTTAGGGAGGGCTGCTCAAAAAGCACTCAGAAACAAGGATTTAAATGCAAATAGATGATTTGAAAGGTGATCTCAGTAAGGGGATAGGAAAGTGAGACAGGGAGAGAAAGGAGGTCAATAGATGGTATGGACCAGTTAGTGAAGGGGAGAATTGAGATACACTCTTAATGGAGAACTCTAGGGGACAGTCTAGACAGAAAATGCCTCGAAGTTGATCCAACTGAGAGATAAGGAAGTTTAACTGTTTGCCCTCAAAATCCCAGCCATTGGTTGGGCCGTTGTGAAGGAATACACTGCTGGCCTGTTATAAGAAGAAACCCAGTGGTGAAGAATTACAGAGGCTTACAGTTGGATACTGCAGACATGTACCCAAATGGTGAGTGATGGGAAATGTGGAGCGAACCAACAGCTTCTTTTACAATGGAGCAATTAAAAATAGCAAAACGTGCATTTTTTTCCAAAAGGTTGATGGGATCAAGAAATAACCCTATGTACATAAGAGGCATGAAGGAAACAATGAAGAGGCATAGTCATATGTAGCTTGAAGATGGAGATAGATTCTAAGAAACATATCCTTAGGTGATTTTGTCATTGTGTGCACAGCATAGAGTGTACTTAGAGAAACCTAGTGACATAGCCTACTACACACGTAGGCTATGTAGTACAGCCTGTTGTTCCTGAAGCGCATGTTACCGTACTGAACACTGTAGGCAATTGTAATACAGTGGTATTTGTATATCTAAACATATCTAAACATAGAAGGGTACAGTAAAAATATGGTATTATAATCTTATGGGCCCATCATTACATACGTGATCTGTCATTGACTGAAACATTGTTATTCTGCAAATGATTCTATCATGAATGGGGCTTTCTCTTCAATGTTTTGGAAGGTGATGGTGTAATTCAAGTAATTCAATTAAAGGTATGTACAAAGAATGGTTGTAGAAGAGCAGCAAATGGAAACTTGATCATGGGCAGAGAATTTAGAAAATGGTTAGACACTCAGGCTAAGGCATTGACCTGCCTGGGTTGAATCCCAGCTGTAAAAGTTATTTTCTGTAACATTGGGCCAATTATCACTTCCCAGATAGATTATGCAGAGAATTAAATAAAATATGTAATAGAAAGTAAGTAGTTCAGTACCTGATCCTTCATTGATACTCAGTAATGTTAGCTATTATTAGAATTATTATAATTAAATATGTCCTGGCAGATCCATGGTGAATTATGAACACTGAGCTCTGGGGTTGTCTGGATAGCCACCCTCACACTAGATCATTTGGAGGAATATTTTGCAGGAAAGAACTCATGTAGTCTGCAGACCTCCACTGATATTTGGGACAATTAGTGGGAGGGTTGGGTGGGGAAATTCTTTAAAAGTCCAGGATGGGTGAGTTAATAACTGGAGAAAGTAAATGGATTGTCTAAAGCTGTATTAACTCAATTATTTACATAATGATATTTATATTAATGATAACTTTATATCTAGTTTTTGAAACTCATTTAATTTTTAAATTATATCTCATGTACTAGGCATTATATAGGGCACTGGGAATAGAGCAGGCAAGTCCTCTGCCCTCAGATAAAGCTACAGTCTAGTGGTTCAAGACAGACAATGAGCCAGTGATTAAAAGAATGAAAGTGGAAGGAATAGTAGTGTGCTCTTGTACTCCCAGGTATTTGGGAAGCTGAGGCAGGAGAATCACCTAAGCTCAGGAGTTTGAGACTAACCTGGGCAACATAGCAAGACTGCCTATCTAAAAACAAAATGAAGAAAAGAAGAATGGCAGGACAAAGTGCTGAGAGGCATAGAATAAAGACATTCCGTCAAACCTAGAATAGACTACCATCCTCGTAAATTTTCCCTAAGTTCAGAACCTAATATGTACCAGACACTGAGCTCAACAATGGAATATATTGGTGAGAAAATGAAATAATTAAATTTCAGCCGTGATAAATGACACTATGAGAAGGCTAGTCTAGAAAAAGAAGCATCACTACAGAAATCACAATGGAGCTGAGAGCCAAAGGGGAAGAGAACTTCAGCAGGTAATGTCAGGGAGAAGAGTGGTTCAGGCAGCGGGAAGACTGTGCACAATCATCACGTGGGAGGAAGAAGTAGGGCTGGTTGGAAATGCCGAATGAAATCTTATGTCACAGTAACATGAAAAGTCACGAGTATGACCTGAAGAAGACTGGCAGAAGGCAGACCACAGGGACTATGACTAGCAAGCTCAGCTTGTAGTTTTATTCTGAGACTAACAGGAGATTGCTGGAAGTTTTGAGACCCCAGGTACCTAATAGCATCTGCTTCTGGCTATCATCAAGAGTCCACATCATCAGGAGAAGACCTATCATTAAGCTCTGGCAATTGTCCATATGGAGGTTGATGAAAGTAACATTTGCATAGAGGCTTGAAAGAAGAATGAGGAAGTTGGTAGAAGAGCAGTGAATGCCATCGTAACAGAGGTACTCAGCCTAGACAGGAGAGTGTGATCATTTTGAGAAACGCGAATATAATCCATTATTGCTGGAGAATTGAGTGCAGAGAGTATTGTGGAAGATGATGTCTCAGCCAGACTTTGGAGGGTCTAATGAAAATATGTTAAAGATTCAGACCTTTATTCTAAGCAGTATTACAAGAAGTTTTCAAGAATGATTGTTAAAAGATCACTGGGAGAAGGGATAAAAATTAAAAACCAAAATTAATTCCATGCATAGATGAGGAAAATTAATTCCATTCCATTCCGTGAAAAACTGTCTTAGTCATTTTCATATGTCAAAAGTCCTTTTGGAAAATGTTGTCAGCCAAGCAGTTAGGACAAAAGCCAATCTGATATTATGGTGCCTGCCTCAGAGGGAGTTCTGATGAAAAAAATATTTGTTTGGTTAACATTGACTGATGCAGATCTTATGATGCACAAACTGACCCTGTCAACTCCTATGGTTCAAACAACTCACCCCTCTTGAGATACATGCCATGACTATGTGATTGATTAAAGAGCTCATCAAGTGAAAGAACAAGGCTGGAGCTTTGTTCTATCACAGCTGGAGCTGCCATTTTGAGTAAGGAATTCCAGTTACACAGATAGAATGTACTCACATACGCAACTTGGAAAATTCACAGAATTATCCAGTTGTATAGAAATTATACATTGCATGTTGTGTCTTGAAGTTTTCTCATGGTTTACCTGTGTGTGTGTGTGTGTGTGTGTGTGTTCAGTTAGTTAGTTGTTTCTTTTTAGTGAGGATTTCCTGTTTTTTGTCCCAATTATCCTCCAGATTCTGATTTCTGAGGTGTAGGAATGGCTTAGGTATCTGCATTCAAATAAAACTCTGCAGATAACTGTCAGATATATAGCGTTGTTAACCTCATCCACTATACGTTAGTAAATATGTAAGTATTTACTTAAATTGAAACAACTTGGGACAGAGTATCTTAGCAGTGTGTTTACTCAACCAGCATCTATTAAGCATCTTGCTATCTGTAGCCATGGTAGTGGGTGAGATGAACCAGAAAGAATTTGTAAATACATTAAAAAGGAGAAAGCTGAGTAGAGAACCCAGAGGATTATATGCCTTTTGAGAGTGAACAAGGGAGAGAGATGGAGGAAGAAAATTTTGAAAGATGGGAGGAAAACCAGGCAAGAATGAATCTGTCAAATACTTCATAATAATTACAGTGTTTTAATATTTCTTCATTTTTGCTTTTATCACTCTTCAGGCAAAATGTTCATAAACATTGTGAGATGGGACCTAATTTACATATTCTGCCAATTATCTGTATTTATGTATAACCGCTCAGAGGTTTTCCCCCATTACCCCGAATAATTGAGAATTGGCTATAGAAGCAGTTTTCCTTCCCCGCTGAATAAATGTGCTGTATTTATATTATCCATTACCAGGTGGCAGACGTAATGTTCAGTGATGTGTGTTACTTATCTGAAACTTGAAGCTTCTTTCAAGGTTCAAGCTCACCAGTTAATAGAAGATAATCTGTATGGAGCATAAATTTCAAGGAGATGTCTACAATAAATCTTTCGTGAGCCTTCCATTTGCCAAGATAGCTCTTGCTGGAGTTGACTTTATTAGTAGTAACCATTTGCACTAAGATGTCTGTGACAATGATAAAGCTTTTACATTATAGGAATTATATTGGGCATACTCTATTTTTTCACTTTCATTTGTTTACTAACAGACCTTAAGATAGAAAGCTTTCAAATCATTTGGCAAAATATAATTAAGAATCACTCAGACATGTAATTTAATCAGGAGAATAGGAAATACATAAAGGTTATAAATGACTTCACAAATGACTTCAGAATTCGTATTCATACTAATTCTTTTATGATGCAGATTAGGGCATTGAGTTAGATAGATTTAAAATGTTTGGTTTTCATAGTATTTTAATTAATTAAAATAAAATCCATGTGGTTAACCTAAGTATACAAAGAGAACAATTATACTTTCATCTCTTTAATGTCCAGGCTTCTAAATCATGCCTTAGTATTTTGAACGTGAGGGGGTTTCACACAGAGATGCTAATAACATTAGTATATATGGAATGCCACTTGTGGGAGTGTGTTTTAATGTTGCCTTTGCTCCCTCAAACTTCGTTTTGAATGATTCTTCTATTATGTAGATTTTTAGATTCTGGACATTCTTAGTTATTTCTTTGTCTTTTTTTAGGCATATAAAACCATGGAATATTTTATTTTAATTCTAATTATACTTTTTCAGAGAAAGGCAAACTATATCCCTGTTTCATCTTCCTATGATAGAAAATTGCTTTTGGGATCCAATTCTTCTTTGCTAAATCAATCAAATTTGATCTTTGAAGCAGAAAAAGAAAACAGACATATAGTTCAAATTTGTATTGGAAACACTATCTCTTCTAATTTTAAATATGTAATCAGAAGAGGAACAATATCTTTAGAAACTAAACCTCAAGAGATGGGCTGTGACTCTAGCTGTAATGGTGAAACATTCAACAAACATTTCAGAATCCATCAGCTCAGGCTCAGTCGAACATACCCACACCATCTGTCTAAACGGTTTGTGGATGCAATCCAATATGACACAGGGAATCGTGTACACACCCTGATGCTCAATATGACCCACGTAATTGGTTGAAGACATTTTGTAATGATTCTATTATAATTTACTGTGGTTTAGAGATTTGAACCTCTTTCATGACTTGTATACTCCTCTTTCCTTGCTTTATTGTTACTAAAGTATTCACCTATTTCTTTTTTCTTTTCTTTCCTTTCTTTATTTTTTTTTTGAGAAGGAGTCTTGCTGTGTTGCCCAGGCTGGAGTGCAATGGTGCAATCTCGGCTCACTGCAACCTCTGCCTCTCAGGTTCAAGCAATTCTCCTGCCTCAGCCTCCCGAGTACCTGAGATTACAGGCACCTCCCACCATGCCCGGCTGACTTTTTGTATTTTAGTAGAGACAGGATTTCGCCATGTTGGTCAGGCTGGTCTTGAACTCCTGACCTCAGGTGATCCACCCACCTCAGCCTCCCAAAGTGCTGGGATTACAGGTGTGAGCCACCGCACCCAGCTGTATTCACCTATTTCTACTAACAGGATTTATGATGACTTAATGAAAAGAACATGTTCATTGAAGACAAAGCACCAAAGAAAGAGAGTTTTATTTCAAGCTCTGACATCTACCACTCATGAAATCTTTATCAACTTTTTCTTACCATCACTGGGCCATTATTTCATCACTTGTAAAATCTAGAAAACAATTGAAACCTAGAGGTTAAAATAGAAAAAGAACTTGGTGCATAAGGGTTAAGAGAATGCTGGATTTATACTGTATTGCTGCCATTTAAAGGTGCTGTGACTTGATGAGTTTCTGAAACCAACGTTGGTTTATTTCCTATATGGAAATTGAAGTTATAATAGAATCCATTTCATCGAGTTGTTGTGAGCATTCAGTAATTAAAAAATATAGGATGCTTAAAAATATGTTTGGAACATAAGAGTTCAGTAAAAACTAATTTAAAAATGTCAAGATTTTAGTGAAATATAAATGTCTGGTGAATAGAAGTTTATTCACTCTTCTCCCTTGACAATACCAACCGTGTCTTTCTCAACTTTGTGGCCACAGAAATTAGAAAAGCGTTTTGCAATAAGATTTGCATAATAAATACAGAAATGAATGAAGACAAATTATTCTGAAAACATTTTAAAATCATATCTTCACATTAGGATATCATCTAACCTAAAAACTTACCAAGAAACTACCTAATTTAAGACTATACATTGAGTTATTTGAGGTATTTGTTTACATAATTTCTGTTTCTTTACTGAAGCTTCCTTTGACTAAATTGATTAGTTTATGACTACTCTAAAAATCTATATTATCTCTAGATTTATTTTACTTTGTTTATAGGATCTTCAGGTAACTACAATATATGATGAATACAAGTGAAACAGAAAACTCAATAATGTAGTTAATAACATAGAATTCAAGTAAATACTCAAGACATTTAACCTTCAAGCTAATTAGTTGATACAAAGCTCATGTATATTATTTTACAGCAAAAATTAGAATCATTTTCAAGACCACAGTTAAAGCTTATTAATAACAGTAACTGAAAATAAATGTGAATTTTGCAAAGATTATCTGTTTTTTAAAAGGAAAACTGAGGAGTGTTAGAAGAAATAGTTAACATATGATTTTCCATTATGATACTTGGTTGTTTAGGAAATTATAATAATTACAAATGTATTCAATTTCAGGAGATAACGAAGTTATGCAATAATATTTTATTTTAGTAAATAGTATGATTGATACATAAGTGACAAACTCTAGAGATTTATAAAGTTGTATCACTCTGAAAGTTTTGAAAATAAGGTAAGACAGCCTTTTTTTAAAAAAATAGAAGGGAGAATAATAATGTTCCAAAGAGTTTCATGTCCTATTTCCTAGAACCTGTGAATATATTACTTTATGGGGCAAAGGGAATTCAGGTTGCAATTGGAATTAAGGTTGCCAATAAGCTCACTTTAAGAGAGGGAGATTACTCTGGAATATCTGAATGGACCCAATTTAATCACATAAACTCTTAAAAGAGGAAGAAAGAGGTAGAAGATTGGATCAGAAAGATGCAACTTGAGAAGGCCTTGACCTACCAGGACTACCACTGCTGGCTTTGAGAGTAAAGGTGAAGGACCACTAGCTATAAAAATGTGGCCGCCTCTAGCAGTTGGGAGCAGCCCTGAAGTCACACCCAGTAAGAAAGTGGAGACCTCAGCTCTGCAACCAGAAGAAACTGAGTTCTGCCAATGACATGAATAAATAGAAAAATGTATTCTTCCTTGGAGCTTCCAGAAAAGAATGCAGGCTTGCTGATACCCTGATGTTAGTCCAGAGAGATTCATGCTAGACATACCAGATTCTACACAATCTTAAGATACTATATTGATGTTATTTAAGGCACTAAATTTGTGGTAATTTGTTAAAGCAACAATAGAAAATAGATACAGTACTTAAAAACTCTAAGAATTTATGAGATTGTATTATTCCTTGAAGAAAAACATTTTGAAATTTCTAAAAATGAGTCAAAATAAGAATCTTACTCCATTTTAAGTGTTGTTTTATATAGGTGAAAAGAATGCCTTTTGGTTTGTAGAGTTAGTTTATTTGTTGATTTAGTAAATGTTTGCTGAGCATCTGTTAGGTTTAAAGACCTCACAGGTGTGAAAACAATACTGGCAATCAGAATATAGAGTTTCATAGCAGATCTGTGATCAAACAACACCTCTAATGCAAGGTAGGTATAAGAATTCCTCCCAGAGAAGCGGTAGTACTGAAATGAAAAAGTCATTTCTGTTCCGGATTATCAGGAAGTTCTTTATTAAATAATCAAGTGGCTTTTAGATAGATTTTGATATACCAGGGTTTCACCAGATTAAGTTAGATGGGAAGGATGTTTTAAGGGGTAAGAATCAAATGAGCATCCATTGGGAATATTTGGACATATTTCAATTTGATTTCTCTGCATTTTTTATTCTATGTTTAAATTACATCAATGAGGAGTGTCTGTTTAAACACTTTTAGTGAAAGGACACTCAATACCTCAGAAAAGAAGAAGTTGATTTTATTGTGTATCAGCTCATATAACTATTACCTTCTTCATTAGTTTGAACTAAAATATGTCCTCTCTAATATCCAGCCCCCGGTTTTTCTCTAACTAATTAGAACATCTGAATATACATATTATCCAACTTTTAAAAAATTGTCATTTGAATCCTTCAAAATATCTTTCACGCTTTTTTGTGTCTTCCTCTCAAATTCAATGCCTCCGTTCTATCCATCAATACTTAATTAACATAACATTTTTGTGGACATTCCACCATCTTTTTTTTCAGAGAAAGAGTCTTGCTCTGTCACCCAGGTTGAAGTGCCCTGGTGGGATCACAGGTTACTGCAGCCTTGAACTCCTGAACTGAAGCGATCCTCCTACCTTAGCCTCTCTAGTGGCTGGGACTACTACAGGAGCATGCCACCACACTTGGCTAATTAATTTTTTTTGTAGAGATGGGGTCTCACTATGTTGCCCAGGCTAGTCTTGAAATCCTGGGCTCAAGCAGTCCTCCCGCATCTGCCTCTCAAAATGTTGAGATTATAAGTGTAAGCCAGTGTGCCTGGCCATCCCACTATGTTGTCATTCTTACCTGGATATTCTCTAATTTAAAATATTCCCTGTTATTGTAGAATCAAGTTATGTTAGAAAATATTAAGAAAGAAAATTAGTTTCTTTAGGCTAACTATAGGCATTTCCAGGTAACTAAAATGTAGAGCCATTGATAGCTTGACAGAACAATATGGAATCTAAACATCTCAACTTTTATCTTTCTTTAATAGTCTGGTTCTTTGGAGGGTTTAGAGATATAATAAAACTTTTATCCCAATAGTTGAGATTGATTTCCTCTAAATACAGTAATATTATTTTAACCATG
Source organism: Papio anubis (assembly GCF_008728515.1). Classification (NCBI taxonomy): domain Eukaryota; kingdom Metazoa; phylum Chordata; class Mammalia; order Primates; family Cercopithecidae; genus Papio; species Papio anubis. Next base: position 27,194,248 of record NC_044993.1, on the reverse strand, counting down.
ACACACTGAAGTATGTCTAGAATAAATTAGAGATGTTTATGTCTTCTTAAGCAACAGCTAAGTCAGTAAGAAAGACATGGGCATAACATTGCCTCCCCTAATGCTGGCTAACCATGTAGCCTTGATCAAAAATTCAAACTATTCTGAGCCTAAGATCTATCATCCATACATAATACCCTATTTAAAGTATGTAGCAAGAGGGTTTGCCGCATAATAGACCTTCAATGTAGGTTAATTTTTTGGTTCTTAAACGGAGCACATTACAGATCATTTTCTTTTACTTGACTAAACAAGCCATTTGAGATATATATGTATATCTCACATATATCACATCACATACATATATCACATATATATGTGTTTTTTTCTTTTTATTTTACATAGGCAATACAACACAGCATCTCCTGTCATCAAAATGTGTGTGTGTTGGTGGGGGTGGAAGGTGAGGTGTTCTCTCTACCAGCAGCCAGTCAATTCTCTGAGAGATTCTCCAGCAGACAGACTGGCTAGGTGACTTCTAATTCAATCCAATTTTCACATTACCTAACTGAGGATAATGCCAGATCTCAAAGGTTGAGGACCTCAGCCCCACAAGGCTGCTCCCCACTTGAGATATGAGTTATCAGATATATCAAATACAGCCTGTGCTTCTGACTGATCAGCTATACGCTGGGGTGTTCACAATCCCCTCTTCAAATTCTATCAGTTTTCTAGGGCATCTCAAAGAGTTCAGGACAACACTTTACTCGCATTTTTTGCGTAACATATTTTAAGGATAATACAGAGGATACAGATGAGCAGCTAGAAGAAGTAATAAACAGGATGAGGTATGGGGAAAGTGGGATGGAGTTCCCGTGCCCTCTCCAAGTATGCCATCTTCCAGGAACCTCATATGTCCAACTACCTGGAAGCATATTTGAACTCCATGCTTGGGGTTTTATGGAGGCTTCATTATGTAGGCATGACTGATGGCATCATTGGACATTGGTGATCAATTCAACCTTCAGGCCATTTTCCTTCCCTGGAGGTTGGGGAATGGGACTGAAACTACAAATCTGTAATCATGCCTTGATCTTTCTGGTGACCAGCCCCTATCCTGCTGCTATCTGAGACCCCCAGCCACCAGTCATCTTTTTCATAAACAGAAGACATGTATCAGTCCTATCACTCTGGAGATTCCAAAGATTTTAGGAGTCGTATGCTAAGAAATGGAAATAAAAAATCAAATATATATTCCATAATATCAGCATAGATTATAATATAATATAATCGTGACCATATATTAAAGGCAAGTGAAGACTGTAGCTATTTATTTATTAGCAAACAGAATTTTATTCTCAACAGAGGTACCCATAAAATGCTATCAGAAAATGATTCAACTCAAAATTCTCTCTCACTTCTCAGTTGTTTATGCAAGGAAATGATTCTTCTATGGCACTCTGGTAACCTTGCATGTATCCACAAGGGCCATACACAGAAAAGTTTCAACCACAACTAATGGAAGTCTTGGTAGAAAGCTTTGTGATTCTCTGGAAACACTGGAGGCTGGGAAACCGTGAGAAGCTGTTCTGAGGCCATCATTTATTCCCCATCCCACATTCCCTGCTTTCCTCTGGACGGCTGTCACAGGCATTTTCCACTGCAACTTGGACTCGGATGAGCTATGAGGCTTTCTGTCTTGTTCCCCTCACAACAGATCTGCCAAATATAAAACTGCTTAGATGCAGAGTAGAAACAGCTTCTCAACAGCTGGGTGTCTTTCCAATCCTGTTGCAGTCACCTAGCCATTTCTGATTCAATGTTTTTTTTGGGTATATGGAACATGGACCACAGGGATCTGCCACTTCCGCCTCTACTTTCTTCTACTGTTTATGCAAAAAAATACTGAATTGAAGTGACTCATCACTTCACTGGTTAAGTTAGTTAAGCCTTGGTCTTACCTTGTCTTATGTGTGCTTGACACTTCTCAGATAGAAAGATCAAAATTTGAAAATGTAAAAAAATTACCTCTCTGCCAAAAATATCTTCAGAGACATTACTGTCTAGATTAACTACAGGGATGTTTTTTGTTTCTGAGACAAGGTCTCACTCTGTCACCTGGCCTGAGTGCAGTGGTGCGATCACTGCTCTCTGCAGCCTCGACCTCCCAGGCTCAAGGAATCCCCTCACCTCAGCCTCCTGAGAAGCTGGGACTACAGGCACACGCCACGACACCTGGTTAACTTTTTATTTTTTGGTAAAGATGAAGTCTCGCTATATTGCCCAGGCTGGTCTGGAACTCCTGGACACAAGTGACCATCCTGCCTTGGCCTCCCAAAGTGCTGGGATTATAGGCATGAATCACCCTGCCTGGCAGCTAACCGGATTGAATAGTATCATGTAAAATTTCACTTAAGAAGAATGTAATCTTGAGAATAGCACAACCATTGCTAGAACATAAGCATCATTTTTATTTTGTTTTAATATAAACAGAAAGTTATTTATTAGTTTTTACTACATTTGCTTTTCTTTTTTACTGTTAACTGACACTTCTCACTTCTGTAAGTCCCTTCATCTTTCCTCCAATTTGTTGAAATTCGATGATCAAATACGAAAGCTTGATAAGATTTATAGGTTAGATAATGTCAAAATCAGAATATTAGTGACCAAAAAGGAAGCATATGTATTCTTTCTCTGTTGTCAGAGGCAGGATCAAGATAAAAGGACTAGTGTTCTTTCCACTAGTGTAGGCCCTGGGCTAGAAATGTAATGTGGGAACACTACATTTTTATTTACTTTTGACATTTGAATTGTTCCCTCAAAAATATTTTAGAAACTCCTCTCTCTTTCCCCACCTTCTCAGACGTTTTGTTTAAGCAAATATTTTGCAGGGAGAAAGAAAACCCTAAGTAGAAGCAATTTAGGCAGTACAAAAGCACTGACTTTGGGTTCAGACTAATTTGAGTTCAAATTGTATCTCTGCCCACAGCCAGGCTATAACCTTACCGAAGCTATTTATCCTGTCTGAGCCCCAGTTCTCCTATTAAGGGAGAATAAGTAATACCTAATTCAGGAAGTTTTTATAAGCATTAAATGAAATTTTTAAAAAGTGATTTACAGAATAATAGATATTACAAAGTTATTAAATAAAAGTAATTATTAAAATATTCCTTTATTCAAAAAGTATTATTTATGCCTATATTAGGTAATATATTGTTTAAGATATATGAAGTTTAAGCATGTATGTGTTGTAGAGGTCAGAAATGTGAATCTTTGAAACTTGGAGTTTCTAGAGAGGACTGGTATGTAGGCAAAGTTGAAATTTCTTCTTAGCATCTGTCTCTTTCTCCAAGCAATTTGGACATAGTTTTCTCTGCTTCACTAAGCTACTATTCTCCCATCTGATTTCCATTTTCCCAAACAATGTCATCTTTTGTCTCTCATGTTTTCTTCTCCTATTCCTTGTCTTTGTGGGTTCACATCTGTTTGGGGGATGAGGATGTCAGTATAAATGTGGTATTCAATCAATCATGCCTAAGTGCAAGACTAATAAGTACTTTTTAAGAAAACTCAAAAGTGCCAGTGGAAAACAGAAAAGGAGTAACAATCTCTACTTGGCTGAGTCTGGAAACAGTTTAGTCAGTCAGAAACATTTGCAAGGGCAGGGTGGTTTGGGGCTAGAGAGACTGAAAATAGGGTAAGAAGTTGATGAGTTGCCTAACTGTTTACGGAATGAGGCTTTGGCAAAACAAGTACTATAAGGCATGGAGTATTCAAGAGCATTTCTGGAGGATTGGAAGAGTTCAGACTTTATGGCCATGGAAACCAGAAAACCTGAGGTGATATAGTCAGATTTCCATTTTATAATAACAGTTCTTAAAACATCTTGAAGGAGAAATCCATGAGAGAGAAAGTTGCAGCTGCAAAGAATAGGTAAGAGGCTGTTGAAAGAGACCAGACCAGGAATGAAGAGGACTTGAGCACATAGTCTATCTGATGAGCATCGCAAAGTTGATTTTTTGGTGAACTCATTCGGTAATCTTAGGAGATGCTCACAGCAATGTGTTTCTCTGTCAGACTCAACTCGTTTCTCTTGGTTTTTCATCCCTCCTCCTTCTACCACTCCCATTCTTAAACCATCTCCTCTATAAATGCTTGCTGGGGACACTGATGCTAATTTATCTTCGTCTTGGGCTCACCCATGTTATGCCATAGTGTTAAACAAATTTTCAGCTCTTACTACCATGAGCATGAGGTGGTATGCATAAATCTTACAGATTTGCTTTTCTTCTTTTCCCCCGCAAAACACTTATCTCCGAAACTGGCACTGCATTGCTGATGCAATCACTAAAATGCTGTCCCTGTCCAGAATTCCAGATGGTATAAACAACTTTTTATCTCCTATTGGAAAATGGCATATTCAGGGCAAGTTTACACCTACATAAAATTTCATTGGCAAATTATTTGACACTCAGATAACTGATTAAATTAATTGAGCTTTTAATCTACATTGTTTTATGCAAAACAGTCTGTTTAATCCATTTCCAAATCTGGATATCTAAAAGTAAAGTATTTTTGCTTTTCCTCATAAAAACCATTAATTTCTCAAATGTAACTAATTAGCCAACAAGGTATCATAAGAAATGAATGCCAGTTTTATGAAAGTTTACACTCTTGTATGTTGAAATCACTTTTGACATTTATTATTCCCAATACGTTACACATTTTGAATCTTAGGACAAACTGTAATGTTTATGCTGTATATACTTTTAAGATTTCATGAAATAATATGGGGCTTACTCAGGGTAATTATTTATAAATCAAAATTCAATCATATTTGAGCTCATATACATTCAAAGAGTAGAGATTAGATTAGTTTCTGAGGCTCTTGAGGTAAATCTACATTCCCAGAACAATTTAAAAAATTGCTAATAATTCACAATGGGTGATTTAGACATCTGGTAAACCTCAGCCCAGGTTTAAAAAAAATTATCCTCAGCATCTGTGATACTTTGCTCTAATTATGTCAAAGCAATACAGAAATGGATGAAAATGAAAGCCTCCCAGGATTTAAGGTCATAAGGGAAAACATTTTGAGGTATTGGGGATTTTTTTTTAATTAAAAGTACTTGATTGCTTTACAACAGTTACTCTCCTGGCAGGCAGTCCTTCCTAAGAAGATATCTTATCAGAAAGATGGTTTTGTGAAATGATGCTCTAAGGAACATTGACAGCTGTGTATGAACCTGAGATTTCCCTTATCCATCAAATATTAGTTTTTAATTCTGTTCTCGATTGAAGAGGGTCAAAAGTAGGGTTTATAAATAAAAGGTTGACATGGTCAGATCTCCCATGTCACAGAGGAAGTGTTTAAAAATAATATGACTTTTATAAATTAAAAGATGTAAATGCACTATAAACCTAGGAGTCTGGTATTCTCCATTGATCATTACCAGACATTTGACTAGTGGCAGTCTGAATTACAAACCAATGGGTTAAATGAGAGAGCCTAAATTAAACAGATTTAGGGCAAGTATGATTGCTACAGTGTTTTAAGTAACGGATTAAATATAAGGTTGGTTAAGAAGAGCTTACATATTAGAGATAGTCCAGTTGATAAGGGAGCAGGGCAGGGAAGTGCTAGGTAGAGAAGGGCAGGGTACCTGGTGAGGGTCCATCCCTCGGTCTTGTGCCCACGGACCTAAGTGAGGACAGGCACTCGTTTTTGCACCCAAAATATTGCAGTTTCCAGACCACTCTGGCCTGCCACACCCCCCATCCTGCGCCTATAAAACCTCGAGAGCCTAGTGGGCACACACACAAGCAGCTGGACGCCGAGAGGAACACACTAACAGAAGAACACAGCGAGACACTCTGGCAGGCCACTGACGACACAACAACACGGATTCCGCCAGCGGCAGATGGAGAAGAGTCTGGCAGCCCGACTCCGGGGGAAGACCACCTTCCCACTCTATCCGCCTTCTGGCTCCCCATCCATTTGCTGAGAGCTACTTCCACCACTCAATACAACCTCGCACTTATTCTCCAAGCCCACCTGTGATCCGATTTTACCGGTGTACTAGGGCGAGAACCTCGGGAGACAGAAAGCCCTCTGTCCTTGCAGTAAGGCGCAGGGTCTAATTGAGCTGATTAACCCAAGCCGCCTGAGGACAGCTAAACTGAAAGAACCCACTGTAACACACGTCCACTGGGGCTTCAGGAGCGGTAAACACTCAACCCTAGACGCTGCCATGGGGTTGGAGCCTAGGTTCCCCATGACCTGCTCCTCTGCATGCTCCCCCTAGGGATCTGAGCTGTAGGACACTGAAGAATCGAACCACATCCCCACTGCACGCCGTGAGATGGGGATAAGGGAACTTTTCCCCGATTCACAGTCAAGTAAGTTTTAGGGCTGGTAGTCAGTTTTAAAATAGCTGATATAATCAAATCATAAGGTACTAATCACTTTGGTTTGGTACAAATCTTTTACAATTATATTACTGAATTAGATGTTTCTGCATGTATGTTTCTTTTTCTTATGGAATACCAGTTTCAGGCATGTTTATGGCCCTCAGCATGTGGGAACCATTGTATTTTTAAATGGTCATTTAAAATAATATTTACTATGTGGAAAATATTTATTTTATTTATAAAGTATCTTTTTATGTATCTAAATAATTGAATGTTTTTGTTCAACATCTTCAACTAGATTTATATCTCCGATAATGTACTGCTTGCAAAATTATGACGTTTTTTGCTTAAAATATAAATAATGTTTTCTTTTAAAAAGTTTTAATATAGAAATGAAATGAGTGTCTAAAAAGTATACACTTCACACTAGACCTCATTAAGAACTCAACATTTTTAATAGTAAAAATGAAATCTACTAGCCACTAAGAATATTTCAATAATCAGATTATGAGTTCACATAATGCCTGTTTTGGGTATCTGCTTCTTGAAATGAAAGGAAATTAAATGACTATGCTTCTTAGTTAATTTTCTGATAAAAGTCACTCTCATATGGCAATAGTTTTCTCAGAGTTTGTCATAGTTGTGGAATCATGAGTCAAAAATGTAATACCACAAGTCCTTAGCCACAAAATCCAAAACAGCTAATGAAGAATCCAGTACATTTCCTTAGAAAATTAAAACCCTGAAGTAAAATTTCCAATAGTTTTCTGTAGGAGCCACTGCTAACTATTTGTGCAAAATAGATGTATCCTATTCCATGAAACAGGGATGAAATTCTAGTATAATCATTAAGCTAACAAGATCCTGTCATGTGGCTACTTTCTTTCCCAAATCCAACCCCTACGTGCACAGTATTTGTTCAGTATTTGTGTTTTATTTAAAATTTATACTAGTGCTGCTTGAGAATATTGAAGTGGTTTAAAATAAAACACAGCAATGGTATAACATTGTTATAGTCTAAGTAAAAAATCACATAAAAAGAGAAATAAAACAATGAAACAGATCAGTCATTCTAATACAGTTATTATGCTTGAACATTACGGTTAATCTCAGAAATTCCTAGAAGCTAAGACAAACTAAATTCAATGGGTATAAATAAGGAACAAGATTGAAATAAAAAAAAAAGTAAACCAAATGGGCAGCAACATATCCATTAAGAGAAACACCTCACTCCCCTTTCTGTGGTTTGTCTTCATGGGGTTTGTGACACAGGTTGCCCAACTAGCATGTGGCAGTTTTTAAATCATAAATTGAGGATAAGAATAGTATCAATCATGATGGGTTGTTGTGGGGATTGAATTATTAACACATACATAATTTTGAGTTTTTCTTAGCACATAGCAAGATCTCAATAAGTACTACCTGTTAATATTAATCACCACCTGCCTATCATCACCAAATCTATCACCTGACTTATTTCCAGTTGGGGAAAAAGTAACCAAGACTGCATAAGTAACATATTCAAAATATATCTCATTCATTGGTAGGGCATAGAAGCCAGGTCCGTTTCAAAGCCAATGCACAATCTAAGGTCCCAACAGGAACTAGCTAACATGTAATTCTCAATCGCATGCATTTCCTTTACTCTGTGTTCTTCGATGCAGCCAGGCCCATATATTTTTCACATTTCCTGTCCAGCTTGCCCTACACTTTCCTCTCTAAGAAATCAACAGTATGTTTCTGTCTAGGCTTTAGAAAATCTCTTTTCTAATAAATCTGTCCAGGCTTGCTCGGCATTAGCTGTAGCATGATATTCATGCTGCTTCTCTCGTTCTGGGACTTTTCCTATTTGCCAAATCTTTAGGGAAGAAGACTTTGCTAGAAAAAATAAAATTGCTAAAAATAAAATTCTACTGTTTGTGATAACATGGATGAACCTGGAATAGATTATGGTTAGTGAAATAAACCAGTCCTAGAAAGATACTAGTTTGCACTTTAAATTAGGTACCTGGAAGAGTCAAAAATCACAGAAGTGGAGAATAAAATGACTGTTGCCAGGGGATGGGGCAAGAAAGGAGAGGAAGTTTGTTGCTTAATGGGAGTAGAGTTTTGATTATGCATGGTGAATACATTCTAGAGACTTGCTGTGCAACACAGTGTCTACAGTTAACAATGCGGCATTGTACACTTAAACGTTTGTTAAGAGGGTGAGCCTCATGTCTGTTCTTACCATACACAAGCACACAGATCAAAAAACACACACACAGAGGGACACAAGGAAACTTTTGGAAGTGATAAATATGTGTATTACCTTGACTATGGTTGTGATATTAAATATGCATATGGATGTATGCATGTTTCCAAACTCATAAAATTGTATATATTATACATGGGCAGTTTTTTTTTCTTTTAGTATATCAACTGTACTTCAATAAAGCTGGAAGAAAAGGCAAAATGTGATGAGACACACCGAGAGCCTGGACACATGGCTTGGATACTTCCACCAAAAAATCATCTATTCCTTCAACAAGCATTAATCAAACAACTTCTTCTTCCCTTCCTCCTCCTCCTCCTCTTCTTCTTTTCTTTTTATTTTCTTCTTCCTCTTCTTCTCTTTCGTCTGCTTTCCCTTCCCCTTCTCCTTCCTCCTATTGCTCCTCTTCCTCCTGCTTCTCCTTCTCCTTCTCCTCCTACTTCTCCTCCTCCTCCCCCTCCTCCTCCACATCCTCCTCCCCCTTCTCCTCCTCCTCCTCCCCCTTCTTCTCCTTTTTCTCCTTCTTCTCCTTCCTTCTTTTTTGAGACAGAGCACTGCTCTGTTGCCTAGCCTGGACTGGAATGCAGTGGTCCAATCTCAGCTCACTGAAACCTCTGCCTCCTGAGCTCAAGCTATCCTCCCCCCTCAGCCTCCTGAGTAGCTGGGACTACAGGCGTGCACCACAACCTTGGGCTAATTATTTGTATTTTTTCTCTTTGTAGAGATAGGTTTTCACCATTTTCTCTAGGCTAGTCTCCAACTCTTGGGCTCAAGTCATCCTCCTACCTGGGCTTCCCAAAGTGCCTGGATTACAGTCATGTGCCACTACACTCAATCAAACCTCTAATATCTAGCAAATACTGTGCTAGCAATTGTCACTTTTAGACATGGTACTTAGAGTTTACTATTGAAAGGAACTGCTTAGGCTTCAACTTTATTAATTCAATTCTATGTCATGCAACATGTTCAAATATAATTTATGGCTTTAGTCTCAACTAGGTTATTTTAATGTCAATCCTCTGAAAAAATGGGTAGCAAAATTGATGCTCTGTAAATACAAACTTAAGTCAGTACTCTTTGCTGCCAAATTAATGCAACCTAATTGAAATAAAATGAAAAATTGCATGGTTTATATTATAAAGATTAATGTCAGTGATGACAATCTATTAATGTGATATGTAAGATGTTAATTTAAAAACTAAGTAATTCTTTGGTTTGTTTGTTAAGTGAATGCCGCCTTTTGTGACCTGGAGACCTTTAATTTTTCCTGGTGATTGGAGATGCTGTCATCTGTAACCCTTTGAGTAGCAGAATCTTTATTGGTATGTGGGCCTTATTGGAATGCCATTGGTAGATGCTAAATTACACAGGTGAAATTTTAAACAGAACTTAACTGATTGAAATGCCCTAACTCTGGAATATTGTCAGGATTGGAACAGAGCATTAAACATACCCAGGCAGGATTATTCCTAAGTGTCGGTCATGAATGTTATTTTCTTTGGCTTTTAATGGGTGTTACCATACATGAACAAAGGAAGAGTATGTGGCCAAATAAATTTGCGATAGCTAGTAAGGTTAAATTTGTTTCTTTGCTGTAGAATTTCTCAGTTCTTACACAATGGTTAAGGGCTTTGTGAAGATTTGAGTGAATACATGGTCTTCAGTGACATGTAAATTCATCTCCACTCTCTGTTTCTCCGTTTTTATATGCATATTTACTTTCATGAAATATTTCACGGGACCTGTGTTTTCTGGAATATATCTAGATATAGCCTGATTATATCCAAACCACTTTTACAGATAATAAAACTGAGCCCCGTAGCTGTTAAAGGATTAATTTGTGGGAAAATGAAAAGAACTAAGTGGCATGGAAAGAATTTGAAGCAAAGGGCTTGTGTTTCTCATATAAAGAATATGAAACCTTGGACACAAATGTTACATTGCAACGAATCAATCAGTTGAAGACTTCAATAGTTGTGGTGAGGAGCAAAGAGAAAACTGTCATATTGGGACATGATATGAATGCCAAATTCAGGAGACTAAGAAAATAAATACAATTAATATGGAAGAGGAAAGGTTTGAAGTTAGAGTGAGACACAGAATGGGGACAGAACATAGAACATCATCAAAGGTGAAACAGAGGGCAAAATATGATCTTCAACTCTGCTGGTTCAGCAATAACACAACAATTAAATAATTAATATAGAAATTGTCTTTTCATATTCCATTTACTGTAAAAAATAGCTTTCTTTACTTCACTGTAAATAAATATAGGTAAATTGTTTCGTTATAGATTCATTCATAATAGATAAAATGTTCTTGAGTTGGAGGGAGGGGCACTAAAGATTTTGGAGGGATACATGTTAGAGAAAAAAGGAAACTCATACCCCTCAAAGAGAAGAAGACTTCAATTTTAGACTTGTGTCTCTTTATAAGGACCCTTGGAAACGGAACAGGGATTGTCCATACTCTGGGAGGAAGTTGCTTCTCTGTCTGGTTTCTACCACTTATAATTATGTTGGTCTTTTGAAAATTTTCTTTTTCTTATTTTCTCCTTTCACCATTTTCTTCTTTGTCCTTCCATCTTTTCTTTTCTCTTTTCTTTTGCTTTCTTCCTTTCTTCCTTCCTCCTTTCCTTACTTAATTCAATCCTACTTGCCTGCATGCCTTTCTTTCTCATTGACACATATTGAAAATGCTGCCCTGTTCTCTCATATATGCATGCATTTTTGCCTATTTGTTTTATACTCGTTTGTCCTAGTGCTTGTTTGTATAGAAACAAATTATTTAGGAGTAATTTTTAAATTTTCATTGAAATAGTTTTAAATGCATACAGCAAATGAGAAAGTCCACATGATGGCAAATTTGGAAAGCTTCCTGAATTTTGCTTGGGAAACTTTGGAAGTCAGATAGACTTTCCAGATGTAAGTGAATTTATCACATTCTTATAGCCAAGAGCACTTGCGATGTGTGTTGTTATCTATTTTGTTTTTAGCACTCTGGGCAAATACAACAGTAAAGCAATACAAGTCAAATAAATAACATTAAAAGACCTTCCAGGGCCTTTGTTTTATCAACTGAGGAAGTTGGAAATAATATTATATCTTCCTTCTCCTTCTTAACCATTTTACAAAATCTCATTCTTTTCAACACAGGTCCTGTTTTTACTACCAGTAGGCATGTGTATGACAGGTAGCACAGTCTGGAGAAACAAGCCTCCTTAAGTCATCATTCTAAAGGACACATTGTTTTCCATTTTTCCCATTCTGGGCATCCACTTCTGTGGTCGGCAAGTCAGTGCCTCACATTAAAAACACAAAAAGTGAATTAATTAATTTAGCCAACACTAGTTTATGAAGCAGTTTTATGTGGTAGGCATATGTGTGACTCCCAGTCTAATGAATATTGTTTTTAAGAGTGGGGGAGACAATAATTGAAGGGAGAAATGAAGAAGATAATTTTGTGTTGTGAGGGTAATAATGATAGGGGGAACTGGTCCACAGAGAATGATCAGGATGGGGTGAGGATGGCAGGAGCTTAATATGAGTGGCTAAGGAATGTCTTAGTAAGAAGAACATTGTGCCATCGTGCGGTGATGTTGTGCCATCATGCGGTGGCTCACGCCTGTAATCCCAGCACTTTGGGAGGCCAAGGCAGGTGAATTGCCTGAGCTCAGGAGTTCAAGACCAACCTGGGGAACACAGTGAAACCCCGTCTCTACTAAAATATATATATAAAAAAGAAAAAAATTAGCCAGGCGTGGTGGTGTGTGCCTGTAGTCCCAGCTACTCAGGAGGCTGAGGCAGGAGAATTGCTTCAACCCGGGAGGCAGAGGTTTCAGTGAGCTGAGATGGTGCCACTGCACGATCCTGGGGAACAGATGAGACGCCATCTCAGAAAAAAAAAAAAATAAGGTACTTGTCGCCTGAAAGACAGGAAGGAACTAGCCATAAGTGTCTCAGAGAAAACACAAGTGCAAAAGCCCTGAGAAAGAAAGGATGTCTATGCTAGAGAGAAAAAGAAGATAGAGAAGTCTTATGCTACAGAGAAAAAGCAGATAGAGCAGAAGGCAGAAGCTTGGCCCATGCAGGGGTAGTTTTACTAGCATCTGTGTGGGCCAAACCATGCAGGTGCTAGTAAACTGTTTTGGGGAGTAGATACAATTCTGTATGCAGTAGAAATCTCTGGGAGGACTTTAACAAGCTGAGAAACATGATATCATTTGTGCTTTTAAAAGACTGTATCTTTGTTTGGTAGAATGATTTATTTTCCTTTGGGTATATATCCAGTAATGGGATTGCTGGATCTAATGGTAGCTCTGTTTTAAGTTCTTTGAGAAATCTCTGACTGCTTTCTGCAGTGGCTGGACTAATTTACATTTCCACCAACAGTGTACAAGTGTTCCCTTTTCTCAGCAGATCACACGCATCTGCTGTTTGTTAACTTTTTAGTAATAACCATTATTAAATCGTTGTACCAAAAAGACACATAGAATCCTATGTTCATTGCTGTGCTATTCACAATAGCAAAGACATGGAATCAACCCAGGTGTCAATCAGTGGTAGAATGGATAAAGAAAATGTGGTACATATACACCATGGAATACTACACAGTCATAAAAAAGAATGAAATCATGTCCTTCGCAGCAATATGGATGCAGTTGAAGACCATAATCCTAAGCAAATTAGCACAGGAATAGAAAACCAAATAATGCATCTTCTCACAAGTGGGAACTAAAGATTAAGTACAACGGACATAAACATGAGAACAATAGACACTGTGGACCGCTGGAGGGGGTAGGAAGAGAGGAGGATGTGTCTAATAGAATGATAGTGGCCAGATGATATTATTTGTGTTTTTGGATGAAGGCAAGTGTGCAATTTTTATGCTTGGTTTATTAGACAATAAGTTTTTTTCTTTATTTATACTGTTTGAGCTGAGTTTCTATTTTTCCTGACAATAATTGTGCACATGTATATACCATTTTGCCCAATAACTTTATTTTATCTCTCTATTTCATGCAAATTAATATAGGAAAACTTAAGTGGGAAGACAGATTGTCAAGAGAAAAATAAATATAGAGAGATATTGATATGATGTGTAGGAAGAAAAGATATGTGTAGAAATTTAGACATATTTAAAAAGTGGGTCTGTTTTAACTATTGCAAAGCTGACAATGTTTTAAGTATAGCATTTTAAGGTTGTTTTTTCTTTACTTCAATATAATGAAATAACTAAGCTAAGGGCCTTATCTTTGAAGAAGATAGCTTTTAGAAACAACTCTGGGGGATGAGTACAAGTTGGTGCCTTGAACATTGCTGTCTGCTTTATCAGTTCTCAAGACGAATGTAAAGGAAGTAGCAAATGGGATAGACTAGTATTTTCATCTGTGTCCTTAATTAAAAATGTAGTGGAACTGGCTGGGTGTGGCGGTTCATGCCTGTAATCCTAGCACTTTGGGAGGCTGAGGCAGGCGGACTGCCTGAGCTCAGGAGTTCAAGGCCAGCTTGGGCAACGCGGTGAAACCCCGTCTCTACTAATATACAAAAGAAACTAGCTGGACGTGGCGGTGTGCCCCTGTAATCCCAGTTACTTGGGAGGCTGAGGCAAGAGAATTCCTTGAACCTGGGAGGCGGAGGTTGCAGTAAACCGAGACTGCGTCACTGCACTCTAGCCTGGGTGATAGAGAGAGATACTTTGTCTCTACAAAAAAAAAAAAAAAAAAAAAAAAAAAGGCGAAACTTCAATAATTTTGTATGGTAGAATAAGTCTCATAAGAGTAAAGAACGTGTCTTTTGTTTGTTTGTTTGTTTGTTTGACGGAGTCTCGCTCTGTCACCCAGGCTGGAGTCCAGTGGCGTGATCTCGGCTCACTGCAAGCTCCGCCTTCCGGGTTCATGTCATTCTCCTGCCTCAGCCTCCCAAGTAAGTGGGACTACAGGCGCACACAAACTAGTAGCTGGGACTACAGGCGCCCCTCACCATGCCCGGCTAATTTTTTGTATTTGTAGTAGAGACGAGATTTCATCGTGTTAGCCAGGATGGTCTCGATCTCCTGACCTCGTGATCCACCCGCCTCGGCCTCCCAAAGTGCTGGGATTACAGGTGTCAGACACCACGCCCAGTCAAGAACATGTCAGATTTAGAAGAACAGTAGGTAGGCTGAGCCCAGAATGCGTGAAAGAGATGCCAGGAAAGAGGAGAACTGGGTCCACAGTCAAATATCAGACCCACTGTGGAAGGCAAAGTGTGATCAATGGCCAGAGACCTAGAGTCAAAGAGGAGAACTGCAGGAGACTCACAAATGGATATGAGCCCACTTCAAGAACGTGGAGAACCAGTGGATTACTTCAAAATGAAAATGGAACCATGAGTCGGGAGAAGACAGGGGCATGAAATTCAATTTTTAAGCTGTTTATGAACTTCCTTTTAAAAAATCTTTAAAATTTAAGAACAGTCTGAGATTTATAGAATGTTGTGAAGATAGTACAAAGATCTCACATATCCTTGCACCAGTTTCTCTATTATTGATATTAGGTTGGTGCAAAAGTAATTTATTTGGCCATTACTTTCAATGTCAATTACTTTCGCAGGAACCTAAGACTACATATTAGTATCTATATTTGTTACAAATAATGAACCTATATTGATACCTTATTATTAATTAAATTTTCTACTTGATTCAGATTTCTCTAGTCTTTGCCTAATGTCCCTTTTCTGTTCTTGAATTTTCTCTAAGCATTGTATCTCTTTAGGCTCCTCTTGGCTGTGGAGAGTTCCTTAGGTTTTCTTGTTATTGATGATCTTAAAAGTGTTAAGAAGTCCTGTAGACATTTTGTAGAATGCCCTTCTATTGATATTTGTCTGATCTTTGTTTCAAAATCAGACTGGGAGGCCTGTGTTTTGGAGGCAAAGTGTCCATTTTCATCAGATCACATCAAGGGTATATACCATCAACATGACTTGCCACTGTTGATGTGAATCTTTATCATTTGATTGAAGTAACATTTGCCATGTTTCTCCAGTGCAAAGTCACACACTCAGTCTCTTTCTGTACTGTAGTTTGCCACAGGAAGTCACTATGCATGGTCCATGCTTAAAAATTGAGGGATTAAGTTTCATTTCATTTGAGAGTGGAGTATCTATGTAAATTATTTTAATTTTTCTGCATGGGACAGTTGCCTATCTTTACTTTATTATTTATTTATTTAATTATTTATGTACATCAGTATAGATTCCTAAATTTATTTTATTGCTCAAATTCTTCCAGCTTTGACCACTGGGGGCTCTTTCAGTTGTTTAGTGTGTCCTTTTGACATATCTTTAATTTTGTGTGTGTGTGTGTGTGTTTAGCATTTCCTTATTTCTGGTCCCATAAGATGTTCCTGGCTCATCTTGTCTATTTCCTGCCCTAGTCATAGATTCAGCTTTTTCTCCAAAGAGCTATGGGCCTATTTTTAAAAGGTCTTTCCATTTTCATGTATTTTTGCAGCAATGCTCTGAACCTTGAGATACAGATCAATCTATGTGACTATTGGATTGAACAAAATAATTCAGAGATAAAATGGAAACGATGCACTCTCATGAGAGTTTTCTAGTTTGCATCAATTCATATTATAAAGTAATTTGAGCCTTAGAATAAACCCTGGTGCTGCACAGGAGTCAGTCTAGTAAATCATGTAACCCTGAAGGAATCCCAATATGACTGATACAAATACGCAGAACCTAAATTGTAGTTTTTTTCTCCTCCTAAATTTTGTTAAACACCTGTGTATATGAGCATGGTAAATCCTCACTCACTACTAAACCTTCCCTTAACCAGATCAATACAATAAATAAACAGCCATATTAGTTAATCAAGATTAATTTTTTATCTGTTTGACATATACCCACAACCTAGCTCCACTGAAGTACTGGATGTAGCACTTCATAATTATTTTTTGTATAATTCATGAAGTCAAATAATCAGTTAGAAACTGGATGTCCAACAGTGACAGATAAGTAAGCCGACTATCTCTCTCTCCCTCTGTTTTTACAAGGGCATAATTTAAGTCTTTTGGGAATGTATATACAAAATGTCTAACTCATTCTAGGGAGGTGGACTTCTGTTTTTCTAACCTGGAAAAATATGTATTCTAAGCAGCACAGCTTTATAACTTTGAGGGTGGTACCCAGCTTTCAAGCTTCTCATTCAAATGCTAGCTCATTAATCAATCACTCTTGTCTCGATCCCCAAAGTCAAAGTAGCTTCATCTTCTTGATTCCACCTTGCTGTGCCTATACGTATCTTCTAGCAATGAAAGTATTTTTTCCACCGTAAATTCTGAGTAATATTTTCTTTCCTGAGCAGTAACCAAGGATTTGTGCTTTGCATTTATTGAACTCCACCTTAAAAAGTGCATTATGAATTACAAATAGCAGGTTTTCAACAAACATTTGTTAAATGTGTGGATAAACAGTATCAAGTATTGCTATGGTACCAGTTTTGGATGATATGTTTTAAGTTATAAGGATCACAGAATCAGTTCCAGTTGAGGCTACAAATGGTTTTTATTAAAATTTAATTAAATCATTTTCAGTTGATAACCAAGTCCTAAAAAGGATACATGACTGGACTAAGGTCAAACAGCTAATATATTTGTTGTGCAAGGACCTAAATGTATCTCTTGCCTTTCAGTGTTTGGATATCTCATTGTACCTTATAATTATACACTGCAGTATAGCAACTGTCTTAGTCCATTTTATACTGCCACAACACAGTACCACAGGCTGTGTAATTTATACTGAGCAGTAATTTATTTGCTTGCAGTTCTGGTGGCTGGGAAGTCCAAGACTGAGGCACCTGTATCTGGCAAGAGCCTTCTTGCTGCATCATCTCATAGTGGAAGATGGAAGGGCCAGAAAGAGAAGGTAAAAGGGAGTTTGACTCACCCTTTTAGGACAGCACCAATCCCACCCATGAGGGTGAAGCCCTCATGGCCTAGTTGCCTTTTAAGGTTCCTACCTCTTAATATTATTGCAATGGGAAGTAAATTTCAACTTGAGTGTTAGAAGGGATGAACATTCAAACCATAGCAGCTACCTCCTCATTTTCCAATCCAATACATACTATGCCTTCAGCGTAATAAAGGTAATTCTCAAAATAATTTTCCAGGAGTTTGTGACAACCATCAATGCAAGAAACAGACTTTCAGATTAACATTTCTGAAAGAAATTTCACTTTTTCTGGTGGTGGTGGAGGGGGGACTCCATATGCTACTGTTGACTGTGCATGATTTCACCCATTTTAGGAGGCTGCTCACAGTGTTAAGTAGCAGATATGTGGGAGGCTAGAAACATTGCTACAATTATAATGTTTACAGCAGCCCTCTGCTGACTACATAAACATGGGCTGCCCATGAGTTCAGCAAAAGTTTCAACATTAAACATGCAAAGACTGCAGGAAGCCCTCAATCATAGTTGGAAAGATCATTTATCACTCAATTGTAATAGCTTTTAGTTCTTAGTATTGTAGGCAGGACAATGAATTGGCTGTAGAATCAAAAAGAACTAAGTTTGAAACTCTCCTCTGTAGTAGCTCACTAACTAGAAAAAGTTACTTCTTAAGTCTTTGTTACTTTATAGGTAACCCTTATTTTCACTGGGTTCCTGCAAATGTATTGCTGTATTTTATTTTTCTACCATTCTTATACCATCTCTGAACCTCTGTGAACTTCTGTGATGTTTATTATCCACATGGGTTTTCCATTATGTACAATCTTGTTTTCCTTTTACTGGATTATAGATTTTTTTTACATAAGCACACACACTTATGCAACCACCTTCATCTGTTATCTGGTAAAGGCATCAAATATAAACAAAGCCAGACACTAAAGGACAGATTTTAATCAGTAATATACTACTGCAATAGGGATGAGTCCAGTGTGAACTGAACTCAGCTTCAAATTGTACAGAGGTGACTGTGTTTTAAAGAGAGAATAGGCCAGGCATGATTGCTCATGCTGTAATCCCAGCACTTTGAGAGCCCAGGACAGGTGGATTGCTTGAGCACAGGAGTTCACGACTAGTTTGGGCAACATGGTAAGGCCTAGTTTCTACAGAAACAAAAATAAAAAATGGGCCAGGTGTGGTGGCTCGTGCCTATAGTCCTGGCTACTCAGGAGGCTGAGGTAGGAGGGTTGCTTGAGTCCAGGAGATAGAGGCTGCAGTCAGCTGTGATTGCACCACTGCAGTTCAGCCTGGGTAACAGAGTGAGACCATGTCTTAAAAATAAAAATAAAAATAAAGAAACAATGAGGAAATAGGGAGGAATTGAGCAGGGGCTCAGTAGAATCAGGGAAGTGAAAAACTACAAAAAGCAGGAAGGGGAGGTAGTCTACGCGAAATTCATCTGGGTTTACTAATTGGCTCTTACTGATGGTAGGCCCTCCCCCCTGCCTACAGAGACCGGGAATCAGAGACTCCATTGTCAGGTGCCGGGTTGTGCAAACAGTAAATTATTTTGGCAGATTTGAGTTTTCCCAGGCAGGCGCTTTGAAAGAAATTAAGGTCATCTTAAGGAGGTGGCCTCATTGAGCTGTTAGGAACTGTATTAGTGTGTTTTTCAAGTCTTTATAGGTCAAAGTTGAAGCTTAGTTGAGAAAAGGCTCAGAGAAATCTGGTTAGAGTTTAGTCCACAAGAGGGTTTTTATCACATGGTTTTTCAACCTCAACACTATTGCTATTTTGGGCTGGACAGTTCTTTGTTGTGGAATGGTGCTCTGTCCTGTACACTGCAGAATGCTTAGTAGTATCCCAGACTCTATCTAAATGCTAGTAGCAGCCCCTTTTACTTCCCCAGTTTAACAACCAAAAATGTCTCCAGACTTTGTAGAATGTCCCCTGGGGTCAAAATTGCTTCCAGGTGAAAAGCAGGGATCTAGTACACTGCCGCTCATAGTGCAAAACACACCAGCTCCGAGTTGGGGAAGGCCCTCTTGGATGCTCTGTAAGAACTCCAAACTTTGTGCAGCTCCAATTGGCTTCATCCTCTTCTTTACTCCCTAAAAATGCTCTTATCCTTTCATTTCTGATTCCTACTAGTAGTAGGACAATTATCTATCAATCAATCTGGGCAGAAACTTCAGATACATCCATGACTAAATTTTTACTACTTTCTTATTGTTTATGCTAAAGACAACAAGAACTCTCAAATCAGTCTCCTACTTCCTACCTACCCCGTTCCTTCTTTTTTCAACACATATTTAGAGAAGGAAGGTTATATTTAATGTATATTTACTTGGTCTTATGCATAACTACCCATTAAATAAAGAAAATTGTGTCTTAAGACAACACTTAAAATGAAGAACTAAGAATAAAATTTAGATATTTAAAATGTGTAATTAAGTTAATAAGATTAAACCAAACAAAGATTCCTTCTCCTTGTCTCAGCTGCAATCTCTCTATCGCTAGAATTCAATACCATACCTCATCATACTGAGTCATTGCACTAGTATCGCTTGAAGACATCCAAAAGTAGTGTCATTGATACAAACACCTGGGTCAGCTGCATTAACTTGATGACATACAGATTTGGGTACTTTGGTGATTTGACAAAGATGGTGACAGTGGCTCGGAATGACATCTATATATATATAGCACCTTTGTGATTGAGATAGATTGGTCAATCTGCTTAAATTTGATATAATTAAAATTCATGAATCAGCATAGGTGATTTCTGTGAGTGAGTATGAAAGGTTCTGTGTGTATGAGAGAGACAGAGTTCATTATTTAAACAATATTGTCACATTTTCATGTTATTTTTCCTGAATGAAAGGCCTCCATTTCTTTTGAACTCAACCATTTTACTTTCTCTGTATCAAAATAAAAGTAAAATAACTGCCCTTCAGAAAAGAAATTAAAGCTCATCACAGATGGTGGCTGTCTCATGTTATCCAGTCATCTTGTTCATTTCAAGTAAATCCCTATTTAATTCCTTTCTTCTGGAAAATTTCTAATCAAACCTTGGAAAATCAACTCTATCAAACATTCCTTCCCCCTCCCATGCCAGAGGTATTGAAAGAGAAAAGTAGAAGAATTCATGACCTTGAAATATGAGCAAAACAGTATCCAATCACCACTGTAGGGTACAGAACTTTCACTTCCATAGAACAGGTGGTAAAACAATTACAGATGTGCAGCTGTTTTGTGCCATCAAATTCTCCCTGGAAAAGCCGGAGGTGATTGTTATGTAAAAAATGTGTTTTATCTCCACAGAATATATTTAATAAAACTGTGAGGTATGTAAATTTGCCAGCCAGAGTTAGAGACATTTTAAAATTTGACTATAGTTTTGTTTATATTAAGAAATTACACTTATTAGCGTAAATCATCTAAATCATAAATTAGCATAATAGAAACATCTCTGTAATAAAAAGCTGCCATTCTATTACCACATAGCTTTATATCTATGAGACTTTATTAGCAATGAATATCAAGCAGGCCAGGAGATGTAATATATTGCCTAATGTGGTATTGTGGAATGGAAAACATAAGCCATGAATATGCAAACTCTATTTCCATACATAAAAATAGTTCTATAAATATATGTCCACTAACACAAACATGGTGGCTATCATATTATTTTCTTGGCATACCTCATACTGCATATACCTGTAATTATAATGCATTCAAAATATATCTTTGCTATTTAGGACATGAAATGATAAATAAAGAAATGTATGCAGGGACCTACCACAGACATAGCAATATAAAAGATGTCATGGAAAAGGGCTGTGTGAAGAATGGGAGAAAAGAAAACAGAGAGTCTGGGAAAGGGAAAGCAAGAAACAAAAGAAGAAAGTAAAACGTTACTGGTTGGTTACTTCTTCGAAGCCTAAATATCACTCTTGAGATTGGTGTATGATGGTCGTTGCAAAAATAAAAACAGAGACCTCAATAAATGGAAACTCTCCCGATGTCACTCAGTAAGACTGAGTTTGAATTCAGTCCCTCTGATTATGATCCCCTTGTCCATTTCTTATTTTACAGTTTCTTGGAGAAGAAATTGGAAAGGGCAGGGAAGCTGGATGAACACACTTGGTGGCCAGCACTCTCACTTCCACCAGAGTCTCCCGCTGGCATCTATTTTATGCATGAGAATTCTGCATACTTTTATATTTGTAGAGGAATTTGGAAACAATTGCACTAATTTGTCCAAACATCCTGTTTTCTATGAGTTTGTAGTCTCATCAGTATGGCAAAACCCACTATTCAAAAACACTAAAAAATGGCAATAAATATTTCGATATGAGTGAAATAAGATCCTTGTGTAGCTGGAAGATGTTGGTGAGGGTGCTTGATAAAGAAAGATGGAAGGAAGTGAGACTTGACTCAGGTCCTGAAACATGGGCAATGGTTGGTGATAGGAGGCGAGAGAGAAGGGATTACAGATGATGAGGGAGAGTCTCTCTAATTCCGGGAACTCAGATTTTATCACTCAATAGCACTTACTGTAAGTTTTACTGGGAAAGGTTCATCTCTTGAACAGAAAGAATAGAGACAGGAATTAGCAGTGTTTGTTTATGTAGCAATTGAGAGAAAAGCTTGATTAAGGAGCGAATGTTAAGGAACAGTGAACAACCAAATTGCCTCTGTATAAAACGATATTTGGAGCAGACCATCCAGGGTCATCCACTATTGAGAACACATATGGGGGAAGAAAAAAAAAAAGGTCCAGTGCTTTACAAGAAAACCATTTTGAATTGTTAAAATAAGTATATGAATACAATTTTATTTAATGAGCGCTTTGTGTTATGAAAGGCTTCCTTATATGTAGCCAAACTCTGTTGAGGGCCCCTCATCTCCACAGAGGTTTTGGATGATACTCTCTAAGTCCAACCCCAGTTTCCAAAGTTTTCACCATACCAATGCCGTCCTTCTCTGATTTCACCCTCATTTGGGTCACACTTTTCTGTTGGTGTAATGTAGGGTTAAACAGCACAGACACTGGAGTTAAACTTTCCGGGTAGACTTTTCAGCTTGGACACTAACAGTGTGACTTTGGGTGCTTATATTAAATCATGTGTGTCTCCCTTCCCTCATATGGATGTAAAGATAATCACAGGTCAACAGACGGTGTTGAGGACTAAGTGAGACAGCACAGGTTAAGTGTTGACCCCAGGCCATCCACGGCACAAATACTTGTTGAATATGAGTTGTTTCTTTTAAAACTAGGATAAGCATTTTTACATTATATAGTATTTAAACTCAGTTTTTGTTTCCTCTTATGTCATAAACTTTTTATAGAGATTATCGACACAGTGTTTTGCTTTCCCTTCAATTTTCCAAAGACTAAAAGGGAGGAAGAAGAGCTAATTTCTCTGGAAATGAAATCAAGCAGCTTTCCTTGTATTGAAAGGTAAATTGCCTTTTCAGCCTCATTTTATGCTGCTCAATGTAGGAAATGAGAGAGTTAATGAGATGCCACAAGCTTCCATATTCTCTCCCACTGCACAGAAAGCTGTGTCTTCACTGCACTTTAAGGTAATCTTAATTTATTGGCATTTGGGGTTCAGCAAGATACAAAAAGTAACTCTATGCATGCCAACTCTACCAAAATTATTTCTAAAAGAAGTTAGTAGGAGTACTCATATATACGGCTTTCTTTTTTTTTTTTTTTTTTTTTGCCCAGGGCCATGTGTGACTGCTAGTTTTATTAGGACTTTCTGGAACTTCGATCATCGAAGATTAGTTACACCCACCCAGTTTAAAAGGCAGGGTCGTGATGTGATTAAGAGATGGGTGCTGGAATTGTACTTTAAAGGCCCATATTTTGGTGAGTACCCTCACTAATGTGCGACATGAACATTATGAGCCCACAGTTTTCTTATCTGGGAATTTTAAAAGTATCTAAACTTTGAGGGCTGACAAAAGATTAACACCATACAAAAATGGGTCTGTTCTGATGTCTGGCACATATACACACACATTCATACATATACATAAGTCATTCAGTAGATGTAATTGTTACTGCTAAGGCCATATTCTAGGCCCTGTGAGCTAGGCAGAGAGCTTGGGTTCCAGGAAGACAAAAGATCTATAAAAAGTCACAATGAGATGGGTGAGAGACAGGTTATATACACTTTGCTAAGAGCGTGGAAGAGAAGAACAGGCAAAGAACATCTATTTACAGAAGCCCTCGCATGTGCTAGGCACTGCACAACCCCTTATAATGTTGGTATTGCTATTCTTTTTGTGCAGGTGAGCAAACTGAAGCTCTAAGAGATAAAAGTAACTTTTCTGAAGTCCACAGCTCAAAAATAAGCCAAAATTCATTTAGCCACAGAATCCATGCTTTTCGTATTTCACCATACTTTCTTTATTTATTCTTGGTAGAGGGGTTAGTCAAAGCTTCACAGACCTACAGAAAGTATCTACTGAATGTGGCTTGAGGGGTCATTAAATTGCCAAAAGAGAGGAAACCGGGCTGAATTTCCAAATTGTATATTTGTACGTTTATGTACACTACTTTAAAAGGAAATCCATTTGTCTTTCAAGAGATACTTAGATTGCTTCCATATCTTGACCTCCTCTTCTTTTCTTTTCTCATGATGTTATAAGTTATTGTTTGGAATCTCAAATTCTCTCTCTCCTTGTAAGACTTATAAATTGTTTATTGAGAGAACGCATGAGAGGAGGTCATGGCTCCTGTAGAAAGACAGGAATCATGGTGAAATTAGTTTTGAGAGTGAGCTTTCAAAGCAATGGCGATTTTTAAAATGCTGAAGAAACAATGAATGCAGAGAACAAGAAAATAAACCGGTGACATTTATTCCTTTATGTTTGATTCAGCAAGTATGTCTGAAATATCTGCTCTGAATTAAGCACTCTTTTAAAATTTTAAGTTGTATAAACTAATGATCAATGGAGGAAATGTAATGAAACAACATAAAGAAAAGATTGGATCAGAGATAAGGAGAAGGGAAGACAGAGAGAGAAGAATGCATACACAGGAAAAACACAAAGATGGGCGAATGTTGAGAATGTCAAATGTTGCAAGAAAGTAGAGTGTTAAATATTGGATGTATCATAACATGAAGACTCAAAAGGCCAGAATTCCAGCATTAATCTTGCAAGAGCTAGCTCTGTGATTTCAAAGTGGTACAGAGAGTGTCAATCAATTTGTGTTTTGTTCATTGTCACCTCCAAACAGATATATTTTATCTGGAATAGAAGTATAGCCCAATGGGTTAAGGGATTTGGGTTTTATTTTCTTAAGCTTTTACTCTTACTTGTATAGGTGAATTTTGCAAACTTGTTCACTTTAATCACATATAATGCAAGTAGAAACGTGCCTGCACTTTAAAGGCTGAACAGCTGGAACATTTGGACTTTTCATACCAAGGGTGACATTCCTCATTTCTCAGAGTGTGTGATGCTGTCCCCAATCTCACGGGAAAGTGACATTCCTAAGTGGGCCCAGAAACATGAAAAATACACCTTCTTAAGGGACAAAATGCTTTTAGTACTGTCGCTCTGAGGAGGCGGCTTCCCTCTCACTGAGTGAGTGAACATGGTATGCTGTCTGATTCACTTATGACAAAAACAGCCATTTAATTCATATTCAGTTAACTATTAGCTTTAATAATAGTAACGGCACTGATTCTGCAGCATGACTAGCACTGACAATACCTAAAATGGAGCACTGTAAATATCACTGCTGGGAGATTCCTCCAACAGCTGTTGGGTCCTATTGGAGATGTCTGTTTCCTCAGGGGAGAGCTTCCTGTCTGACAGTTGTACAATGCTTCTATGTTTGGCAAACAGTGACTGGATTTCCTTAGGAAATTGCAGCAGAAATCATTGTAGTTCTCTGGCAGTGGTATAAAATGTATAGACACTTATAATTTCACATTCAAATTTGAAAGTGAAAGGCACTCTCTCTCTCTGTCTCTCTCTTTGAAATCCATTATTTCAGTGGAAGCTTTCCCGAGGAAATAACAAATGTTATTTTTCTATAAATAGATAGCATGCAAACACCTGGCTCCACATTCAAACACCACAAGGTTCTGTACTCTATCCTTTGGGACAACCAAAGTCAGGTTATGTATCGTCCATCTTTATGGAGCATTTTCTCTGAATTGTACTTTATTAATTTCTACAGACTTGTGGTTATATTAGTAAACTTTGTAATCATCTCTCCTTGATATAATTGAATAAAAAGCACTATTGTGTTTATGGAAACAAACTCATTTATTTTCCAGTGATCTCAATACTGAGATCTACTAAAGTGACCTCAGTGTGGCCATTCAAAATAGGAAGATATATCTGTAAGATTGTTAATGTTACTTTTATTTTAGATGGAACACTGCCTGATAAGGCAAGCCATTACATGCATGTTACATACATACATACTTATTACATACATGTTAAGCAGAGCTGTTTTGGTAGAGATTCTGAGTGACAATCAGAAGTAGGATTATACACTACAAAATACAGAAAACCTTTTTTTCCTTAATGGCACAAGCAGAATTTGGTGCAAAATGCATCATTTTCTCAGTTGTCCTTGTGTATTTCTAGATGGCTTTGTGAGCATACTTTTAGTAGTGTCTGACCAATCCAAAATCTAGGGCTATTTTTTTTTTTCTCTAGGATCTGCTCACTTTAACTTGTTTGGTTGAGTAGTGTCCTGACATGGAAGGTTTGAATTGGGTCTGTGCCTGACCCCTGACCACAACACCCTGGATTGTACTGGACGCTGACCCATCATGTTTTGGACTTTGGAGTTAAGACATGGAGAGAGTTGAACTAGTCTTTGGGGTGTGTAGATTGTCATGACCTTAAAATATCAAAATCCCTCCTTCTTCAATAAAATGGATCTTTCAGGTATGCCTTGAGACTTTTATACACAGTTGGTCTTTCTGAAAAGTTGTATGAGACATTGCCTTAGAACTTTCTAAGGTCTTAACAATTCTAGGTATATTTTCATACTGGAATTGATCTTGGTCCAGAGTATGTTTCTTATTTTGAGACTCCATTACAGTTTGAAAAGACCATTCTAGGAACTTCAAATATCCTTCAAAATATACTTGAACATTAGATAGTTTATTCTTTAGTCCATCTCTGCCTTGGCTTATTTTGTTACAGACGAAGGCAGATGGCACGTGCTATGTTCCATCTGGAGCTATTCTTCACTAACTCCTCAAGTTCATTACGTACATTTTATACTTCCCATTTCATTCGAGGTAACAATTTTCCTGAATTTTCTGTAACTTTACAAATTCTCTTTATTTTCTAAATCTTTTTATAGTACTTTCTTCTCAGTCTTGTAAGCCTTGATCTATCAATGCTCTTCTGGCTTTTACCAAAGATCTCTTCAAGGCTTTGCATGCATCTGCTTGATACCAAAGCCACTGCCACATGTCCTAAGTTTTGATTATATACAGCATGGTATAGCATACTATAATGTAGTACTCCAGATATATGCAATACATTATAGTATAGCACTGTATTTATGAGTTCTAAATTTCCATTTGCTTGTTATTACTGGTGAACAAACTATCCCAGTAGTGAGTGGCATGAAGGAATCACTTTACTATGCTCATGGATTCTGTGAATCTGAAAAATCGACTAGGTCATGATATCAGGGGCCCTAGCTGGTAAGACTTAATGGTTGAGGGCTAGAAATGTTCAAGGCATCTTGATTCACATGTTTGGATGTTGACTAGGATCTCAGCTGAGTTTTTAATAAGACAATGTACAAACGGTCTCTCCATGTAGCATGGAGACCTCAGGAAAGTTGGACTCCTCAGTTGGTTTTAAAAGCAAGGTATTTTTTTTGTTTTAGAATTCCATTGACTTGTATAACATAGCCACTGAAGTTACATAATGTCATTTCTATTGTACTCTGTTGGCCACAGCTGTTACAAACCCAACCAGATCTAAGAAAAAGTGATATATTCCCAATCATTCAATTGGAAGAGTATAAAGGCAGCATGGTAAGACAAGTGAGATGGGAAATGTTGTTTCATCTATCTTTAGAAAATAAAACATTAACTAATGCAACAGCACATTGTATGGTCGCATTCTAATATAAAAAGGCAGGTAATACATTAGAAAGTAATATACATTTTTTCATACTATCCTACATAAATCAATTTTAATGTTGTGTGAAAAAATAACATTACCTCTAAACATGACTTTTTTCATTAATTACTACCCATTTTTCTACCACTGTTCTAGATCAACTCATTCATTTTTCGTAAGAGTAAGGTGAGTTGCAGAGAAGCAAAAAGACTGGATCCTGGTTACACAGTACATGTTATATAGCACGAAGATTAAAATCCACATTTTAATTAGCACCAGCGCTCCTTCCATTAAGGTAAGTCGCTTCTTATCTGAGCTACTTATTAGAATGTTTGCATGATACAAAGTATTTTTCAACCACTTTGTAAATAAAGATTCCAAAATAATTTAGCATTAGTAAGCATAAAGAACTATAACAACTAAAAAGTGAAGAGCAACTTCATTTGAATGAACAATTTAAGTTAATCTTTTCAAAGAAAATCATGACTGACTAGTTTTTCAGATACATGTTGATTTATTCTAAGGGCAGTAAAGAAATTAGAACTCTTCATTTTAGAAGATGGATTGAATTTAAAAAAATAAATTGCCATGAAATATTCAGATGTCAAGAAAAACTTTAACTAATAATAAAACTATTCTTAGGTATCTATGATGAGAAAAAGTATGTATGTCAAGATGTCATTTAGTTTTACTCAATCTTTTAAAAATTAATACAGAAAAAAGCACCAATTGACTGTTAAGTTTTATGGTTAGAAAGCGAAGTTAGTGACTCTAAAATTAAGAAAAAAGAATTAAACTGACAGGATCAGATTATTTCTATCATCACCTTTGACATTCAACATTAGTCAGACATCTTATAAAGCATAGGTTTTTGAATTAAAAGACTTGGTTAAGGGCAAAGAAAATGACTTAAGATAAAATATAAATAGTGTATGAACAAACAAAATCTAGTCTCAACAAATATTTACTGAGCCCTTATGATGCCAACCATTACTATTAATAAAACACAATTTAAAACTTTATTGAATTATCTCTTGGCTAGCAAAATAACAAAACAAGTATGAAACACACACATAGTTATTTTTTCTAAAGGTATTGCAATAAAATTGATGTAAAATACTACTGGAATGAAACTAATAAAAGAGGAAACCTCTTGTATTCCCCACTTATCATCTATCAGTTCTATCGATCAATGTATTAATTAATCCATCAGTTGATCTGTCTATATACAGATGGTCCCTAACTTAGGACTTCCTCATTTTACTATGGTGAAAAAGTGATAGGCATTCAGCACACTCTTTGACTTATAATGGGGCTATTTTTTGATCAACCTATTGTAAATTGAAAATACCATTATTGTTGATCTGGACATAATTCCATCCTAAGTGGAGAGGCATCTGTATACTTATCCATAAACAATAAATGTACCAATGGAACTTTACATACTTATCTTCCTTTTGGGAATTTATTACCAGAAAAAGGCTAAAAAGGACACAAAAAAGTTATAATTGTGAATATTAAGATGGTGTTAAATATATATGTTATGTGTGTATGTGCATACAAAATCGAACTAAATGAAAATGCTAAGATACTAATTAATGAATTTTAGAACATAATCATGAAGTGAAAAAGGTAATTTTTATATAGAAAAAAACTAGAAGGCAGTTCACAAAATTGAAAATGCTTGAATAGTGTGTGTTTGGAGTTAGAGGTATTTTTTTTTTTTTATAGTTTAACTTCTAGGGTACATGTGCACAATGTGCAGTTTTGTTACATATGTATACGTGTGCCATGTTGGTGTGCTGCACCCATTAATTTGTCATTTACATTAGGTATATCTCCTAATGCTATCCTTCCCCTAGCCCCCACAATAGGACCCGGTGTGTGATGTTCCCCTTCCTGTATCCAAGTGATCTCATTGTTCAATTCCTACCTATGAGTGAGAACATGCGGTATTTGGTTTTCTGTTCTTGCAATAGTTTGCTGAGAATGATAGTTTCCAGCTGCATCCACGTCCCTACAAAGGACACGAACTCATCCTTTCTTATGGCTGCATAGTATTCCATGGTGTATATGTGCCACATTTTTTTAATCCAGTCTATCACTGATGGACATTTGGGTTGATTCCAAGTTTTTGCTATTGTGAATAGTGCCACAATAAACATACGTGTGCATGTGTCTTTATAGCAGCATGACTTATAATCCTTTGGGTATATACCCAGTAATGGAATGGCTGGGTCAAATGGTATTTCTAGTTCTAGATCCTTGAGGAATCGCCACACTGTTTTCCACAATGGTTGAGAACTTTATATCAGAATAGTAATGGAATTAAAGAGAACTTAAAAATACCTCTGACTGGAGTTAGAGGTATTTTTAAGTTCTCTTTAATTCCATTACTATTCTGATATAAATTCCATTACTATTCTGATATAAAGTTATAACATTAAATCTTGAAAAAGTTTTAGACATTTGTGGGGAAGAATGTTGCTTATGTTTTGGGAGAACAACCAGAAACTCTGTTTGAAGATCAAATAAAGTTCATGTAGAGGCATAGAACTGCAGCCATTTAGTCACCAGAAGTGACTTGAACCTGTAAGATGAAGATGATACCATGGAAATATGAGTGTAGGAATAAACATTAACTAGTTATTTTTATGCCACTTTATTAAAATAAGACTGAAAAGTGGCAAATATCTATATGTGGAACATCGAGAAAAATTTTAGTTTACTTTTAATGCAGTGGTTTACTTTTAACTATTCCATGCTCATGAGCAGATGCAGATTTGTAGAACTAAAATAAGCAGGTACCCACCTACTATCACCTCTAGTACTCGTGCTTAATTCAATCAGCTTTTGACATTTCCCTTACAATGGGAGTTAGCTTAAGAATATGCTGGTTAACAAACTAAGCCAATAAGACATGAGGAAGGTTTCCTGGAAGATATCTGACCTCTGACGTCTTCTCATGCTTTGCTTCTTAATTTACCTGAGACACCACCTAGTATTCCTCACCTAAGAAATAAGCCTTGGCTGTGTCAATTCAGGTCATATCAATTTGAGGGGTGTTCTTAATTCTTTTTCCTGCAGTACTGCTCTTCAAAGGCAAGCTCTGCTTCTTTCCTGATTGTCCATTATTTTTCGGTTGAGTATGATTCTACTCCTCTCTTTTGGACTGGCCTTGGTATTTTTGTCTCCCAGCTGTCTCTTTCCAATTTGTGTCAGATATAACCTTATGTAGTAATTCTAAAACTAGACTCCATTTTCGTTAGCTGATTAGATTTAATGCTGTCACTTAGGTCCTACGCCTGCAAATTTCATTTCATTGGTCTGGGGCATAAACTGGACATACGGATGTTTAAAGCACTCATCATTGAGAACTACTAGCCCACTGGAACCATCTGCTTCAATTTTCTACAGACAGAATTTTCTTCTCCAGTTGGGGAATCCTCCGCAATCTGGGAGATTTGTACTTTAGGAGTAGTAGTCAAATGGGATGGAGTTTGATTTTGTTCTTAATGCCACTATAGAAATCATGATTGGCATGCACACTGATGGAGATGTTCAAGAGAGTTTTACACGTACAAATAGAAAAATAAATATATAGACCCCTAAATACTGCAGGGGTACATACATATTTAGTTTCAATAGTTGCACAGCAATTTTAATATATTTTTTAAATTCCATCTCTATAAATAACTCCAAAACTTGTGATTTCTTTCCCATTATTGTTAAGGAGAAAACTAATTTTCTTATTCTTAATTTTCAGCCCTTATGGTTGACAACACCATTCATTCGGATAAGCCTGAAAACTGTGTGCCATCTTCATGCTCTTTTTTTCCATTCTTTCCCATAAAGTCAATCATTAAGTCTTGTTGATTATATCTTCTTTGTAAATCTAGAATATATATCCATTTTTCCCACTGCCAAGGTTTTTCTCATTCTACCTGCAGTTGAAATAGTATCTCTATTGTCTTCTATCTCTGATACATACATCTCAAATCTCTCTCTCTCATAGCCCGCAATTATCGTTTTTCTCATGCATTATTTTTTAAAATTAATTTATGTTACTGTTCTGCTTAGACAGCTTTGTTGCTTCCCCCATAACATTTCCATAGAAAATTGAAACCATTTCTTTTATTCATAGACAGAAAGTTTAGAGTCTGACTCATTTTTAAAACTTTAGCCTCACTGCCTAATACTCTCCCACATAAGCTTTTGTCTCTAGACACATCAGCAAGCAACAGTGCCCTTCATAAGGATGACTTTTTAAAGCAAAGTTTTCTTCTTGGGTCTTTACCAAGCTAAATGTAGAAAGCAGCATCTTTGCAATTTATGAAGAATAAAAAAGTTGCTATCTTTCAGGAAAGGTGACAACAGCTGAGGGTCCCTGGGTTGGATTTGAAGCTATCTATGTCAGGGAAAAGAAGTGCTCCTTCTTCAGGCCTTTGACAGTTGTGGCAACTTTCAGCATTGCATGTAGAGAGCCAGACGCTGCTTTCATCTGCTTGGCAGAGGGGAAAGAGACTTTGGAAGGGCTGCCAAGTTTTCAACAGAGGGACTTTCAGTTCCAGAGCAGGGACCCTTAAGACCAGTAGGCCCAGCTCCCCAACTTCACGCCCAAGGACTTGGCAGGCACTGAGCTGTCCTCATTAAAATCCAGTTTGGATCATGGCACTCTTTCATTCCTACCCTGCTGTAGCCAAGGGGGAAAAAAAATTAAAGAAAAACCAGATAATAGAGGATCACACACACACACACACACACACACACACACACACACACACACACACTGCAAACCAAAAATTTAAACTGGAATTAGGCAAAACATCAAATTTGTTTTTAATAGTTGTCAGAATGCTATACAGGTAGCTCCATGCCTCTGGAGCCTTCCTTTAATCATCTGGTTTCATTCTTTTGTTTCTTGCTGCCCTAATTATTCCTACTTTTAATATCCCCCCAATGGCTCTAATTAAACTTTTCTGCAGTTTCAGCTTGTTTGCCAGGCAGGTTCCCTTTCACTTTCAAAGCCCCGCCCAATTCTTGTGTCCAGGCAGTAAAGGTTATCAGGGAAGTTTGTCACATCCCTGCTTCCTCCGGAGTCTCTCTCACCCTTGTTCTGTGATTTCTATGATTAGTCAATATGAGCTCAGCCCCAAAGAGGGATCCTGTTTTTCGAGATTAGAGAGGCTGATGCTCTGCACACATTTTCTTCCTTGTCAGTTTCTCTGCTCATTCTCCTCTGACTGAAATGTACTTTCATCACATTTGATTTCAAAACATCTATTTAATGTTCTACTGAGTCTTCTGTGGTCCTTACATTACGGTAGGAAATATCTGTAGCAAGCTTTGGGATGCTGGATCAGCTGCTTAGGTCTTTCAAAAAGTGAAAGTTACTTTTATTATTGGCACATAGATATTTTTCTACTTGTTTACATCCATTATAATGACCCAATTACAAAGTGATTGTTAAGGTCATGAAAGGTGTTCTGTTATAAAAACTACATCTTTTAGGTTGTATGTTCTTCATCAAGTGAAATCTTCTAAGGCGAAATTTTAATGGGAAGCGTCTCAAAAATGAGCCTATCATTCTTTAGGAGAGTTGAAAACAGCATCTTTGGGGGAATGTTGAGTTCCAAATGAGAAATAAACAATATATCTTGCAGGGTTTTTTGAAGGAAATATTAATTCATTTATTAATTCAAAGGATATTTATTAAGTGCTCCAGTGGCAGGCGCAGCAGTAGGTGTTAAAATTAGAGACTGTGAAATCATTCCTTCTTTCAAGATAGTCACAAGAAATTTGGAAAGAGACATGTAAAGACATCATTATAACTTGGTGAGACTAAAATAGCACCATGTAGATGGAAATTTCACAGTATAGGCAGGTAAGAGAGATCATCAGTTGACTGGAAATTTGGTGGGAATCCTGAAAAGATAAGAAGCAGATGGAAACAGATGGGAGCAAAGAAATTATAGTCTCAAATAGATTTTAGAGAAGGTTGGTACAATATGAGGATTTGTGTGGGAGAACGCTAAACTTATAGTTAAGAGATTGAAAAGTTAGAGCCAATAACACATATTCTGTTATTAAAAGAGGAGTTACATATAGAGTAGCAAATATGCAAAAGCCATTGAGTTTTCCTATGACTAATATAGTGAATGTGAGCCCTGGAACTAGAGCAGCAAGATAGCGTCCCTGAGGGCAAATG
Organism: Papio anubis; assembly: GCF_008728515.1. NCBI lineage: Eukaryota > Metazoa > Chordata > Mammalia > Primates > Cercopithecidae > Papio > Papio anubis. Next base: position 27,160,332 of record NC_044993.1, on the reverse strand, counting down.
ATTCCAAGGTATGGTGAACCTTTTCACATAAAAGGAAAAATAGCTGGTAGAACTACCCTCGCCCATAATAAATCCACAATCATGTTATTACAACATATTGGAATACAGTGAATACGCTATGAACCTTAAAAAAATACGGGAGAGATTAAAACAGGAATTTCAACAGTATCTGCCAAAACAAAACATTAAGAGCAATAGTAGCACCAGATATAAAAATGCAATTTAAAGGATATTAAATAAGAAGACAGGGTATTTTAATTTGATAAAAATTCAACCCACAATGAAGACATAATATTACAGACTTCAACAACTTCAGTAAATCAGAAACAATTCTAAGAAAAAAAAAGCATAATGCTTTCTAAAATACCACCTTAAAAATTCAAGGCTGGGCACGGTGGCTCACGCCTGTAATCCCAGCACTTTGAAAGGCCGAGATGGGTGGATCACAAGGTCAGGAGGTCGAGACCATCCTGACTAATACGGTGAAACCCCATCTCTACTAAAAACACACACAAAAAATTAGCCCGGCGTGGTGGCAGGCGCCTGTAGTCCCAGCTACTCAGGAGGCTGAGGCAGGAGAATGGCGTGAACTCGGGAGGCAGAGCTTGCGGTGAGCCGAGATCGCACCACTGCACTCCAGCCTAGGCAACAGAGCGAGACTCCACCTCAAAAAAAAAAAAAAAAAAAAAAAAAATTCAATAGGTTAGGCAGAACAAAAATAAGAAAAGAAGATGTAGAAAATGTAAATGACTCAACAGAATTTACTCATAGACACACACAAATATTTATGCGTAAATGTGTATAAATATAGCTATATATTTGTACATGTAGACAAATTGTGAACCATATGGAATCATGAATTATTAGTTTCTAAACCAAAAAATACAATGTACTTTTCGATACACATAAAATGTTACCTGAAATATCTATCAAGTACATTCCATTAACAATAAATAAGTTCTAAAGAGCAGGAAAACACAGCAAAAGAACATGCTATGGAAGCATGGAGGAGAGACAAATATGGCCAAAAAAGGCTGTGAAGGGCTCCATAGAGAAGGAGATTTGAAGGCTGAAAGACTAAGGCAAATGAATTGTAGGGCAACGGGCATTCTAGCACTTGGAATGGCTTGGAAAGAATTGTTTTATTCAGAGATTTTTTTTGGCACTAAAGCAACTCAAATTCATTCAAATAAACTATGACAACAAGTGATAATAATTGGAAATAGAGAGGAATCATTCTATGGAAATCTTGCCAGTGCACAAAGGCAAACCTCCTACAGTCTGGAAACAGATTTTCAGATTGTTCAGGGATTAGGACTATCCCTCTCTTTATCTCTGATTGTGTCCTTGTTCTCTTCTCTTGCCCACTTCATCTTTTTATCTCACTACAATTTTTTTCTATTTTCTGGTCTGTGTTGATCTGTTTCTTTTTTCTCTTTTTTCTGAGTGCTTTCTCTGGTTCTCTTTGCAGAAAAATAGCCCATAAGTCTTACGAGGTCCCTCAAGATAAACATATCCCCAGAAAAAAATAGCATTCCTCAGTTTAAATTTCAAATTTCTGAAAGAGAATCAGATTTGTTTAATTTGGGTCAAGGGCTTATTCTAGTTCAAGAGAGTGCAGAGGCTCAGATGGAAAACTATAGCCTCCTACTTATTTAGCAGATTCTATGAAGACAATCTGAGAAGATATTCAGAAGTATAAGTGAGAGGATGACAGTAAATGTGGTTGAAAATGGAAGCAAAAATAAAATCACTAAAGATCTTGGTTTCCGAACATCCCCCTACTCTCAGATGGCAGGTGAAAGAGAATATCTGAACAAATTTAAGCAAAATATAGCATGCTCAGGAGCTTGGAAACAGAGTGATGGGGCTAGAACTGAGAAATTGAAAGCATGCAAAACAGTAGGGAATGGAAAGAAAATCATTAAAGAGAACATTTTTCAGTCTCCTAGTTTAGAGTTGTGCAAATGCCCAACACTCATTGGTCTGAATTGGCTAATAATAGCACCTTAACCTTTCTCCTGAAGTCCCTCTAAGTCTCCTAAATGCCTACAAGATGAAAGTAAAATTTTGGTCTTTCAATCTGAAAGTTTAGATTAAAAAATGTGAATAATTAGGCTGATATTTGAATAGCTGGATCATCTATTCATGTTTCTGGTTATAAACTTTGATTATTTCCTCTTGAATTTGAACTGGTTTATTTTTCTGGAATAATAGAGTTAATAGAAAAGTCAGTTTCAGGCCGGGCGCGGTGGCTCATGCCTGTAATCCCAGCACTTTGGGAGGCTGCAGCGGGCGGATCACGAGGTCAGGAGATCCAGACCATCCTGGCTAACACGGTGAAACCCCGTCTCTACTAAAAATGCAAAAAAATAAGCTGGGTGTGGTGGTGGGCACCTGTAGTCCCAGCTACTCAGGAGGCTGAGGCAGGAGAAAGGCGTGAACCCTGGAGGCGAGCTTGCAGTGAGCCAAGATCGTGCCACTGCACCCCAGCCTGGGCTACAGAGCGAGACTCTGTCTCAATAAAAAAGAAAAAAAAAAAAAAAAAAAGAAAAGAAAAGTCAGTTTCAAATTAAAAGCTTACATTTGCCTTTAGTATACCCATTTTAAACTTTGTATATTTCTTTTTATAAATCATAATTTTATAATTAAAGATAAATAATGAGCTTTCCAACCATAGTTATCTAAATCAACTCTTCCTATCCCCCTGAAGTTATCAGACCCTAAGCTCATTGATACACATCCAATCTGATGGTAAGCCCCATTTGAAATACTACTTTAGTTGCATGTTTGACCAGGGTCATGCAAGTAACTACATCCCCATGAAACACACTTCCAGACAGTTCTGCCTTTATGGCTTCCCTCTTCCTTCCTTCCCTTCCTTCCCTTCCTTCCTCCTTCCCTTCCTCCTTCCTTCCTCCTCCCTCCCTCCCCTCCCCTCCCTCCCTTTGTCTTTCTTCTGTCACTTCAGGCTGATGCACGATCTCGGGCTCACTCAACCTCCACCTCCAGGTTTGAGCTGATTCTCCTGCCCTTCTGTCCACCAGTAGCTGATTATGCAGGCCTCACGCACCAGGTCTGGCTAATTTTTGTATTTTTAGTAGAGACAGGATTTCACCATGTTGACTAGGCTGGTCTCGAACTTCTGATCTCAGGTGATCCACCCTCATCTGTCTCCCAAAGTGCTAGGATTGCAGGTGTGAGCCACCGTGCCCAGCTGTCATTCTTCTTTCTATTGAATCAAAGTCAGTATTCCAATAAAATATTGAAAAAAAAGATCCTGAATAATATATAAATATTGATATATAAATTATAGTATATTGTTATATGTCTATCTCCAATAACAATAATGGTAGTTTTTTTTTAACCATAAGAGCTGAGTCTACTTACCATGTAGTCTGTACTCTCAGATTTCCACTCCTCTACTGCTCATTGACTTTGACTGTTCTATTGTAGTTTTTTTCCCCAAAATTTCATCCCATGATGCAAATATTCCTGTTAAGGACATCACTGTGATGTTTTAGTTTACCCCTTAAAGTGAGATGCCCTGAAACCAATAAAATTGCAACTGCACATTTAAGTTTTATTCCAGGATCTGATGAGTTCTTTTGCTTCATAGTCCAACAACCTTTCTAATTCCAAGATTCTGTGATTCCATAAGACCAGTAGTGTCACTTTAGTGCCCCCTTGACATGGCTTCATTCTCAACATGGAACACTCATTACTCCATGTTGTATAAACATAACAACATGTCAGAAAACATCAGTTGTTGCCTTTCCACAGATATGGATAACAGCTGTTTGACAACGTAGATGAGTTAGTGCCCTGTGTGACTTCAGAGCCCTAAAACAGCTTTTTGTCTTCAGCATAAAGATGACCCTTCATTCTTTGAAGATTCAGATTACAAAATTTCACAAGGTGAATGTATTCAGACTTTAGAATGATGATAATTTTGAAACATTGCATTTTCCTTTCCTGGCCTGTTGGGTCAAAACCATCTGGTAATTTGCTTCTCCATGCTGTTGTTAAAGGTTATTTCTTGAGTTAGCTTCAGAGAGTTTCTATGTGGTCAATTATTTTTATTTTCTATTTAGCTCTTAGGCTACAAATGTTTTTTATCTTTTTATGGCTGTATAATGCTTCTGATTCATCTACCAAAACTTTAGCATATGATACGAGCATGTTGTCTCATAACATGTTAATAGGGCCAGGTAAATGTTGGCTGAATAATTTTCTTTCGTATGATGATTACAGAAAAAAAAATCCTGGCTCATCAGTATCCATTTTCAGAGAGACTGTCCCACAAAGTTCTGTGCTTAATGATTAAAATAAAGACCTACTGTTTTTATGTGCAGAGAAAATAAAACTTGGAGAATTTGTTTAACTGACACACTAGAGAGAGAGACATCAACATCAATAAAAACAAAAGAAAATGTAGATGTCAACACCAATTAAAATCAATTTTAATAAAAAACTATCTTTACAAGGGTTTCTCTTTTACTTCCCTTATTTTATTTTCCACTCTTACTTCATACAGGATCATTTTCATCAACAGCCAATTATACTATGCATGCAATTATTTCATGCTTCTATGTTTTTGCCTCACTCACTCCCATTGCCTAGAATGCCCTTCTCATCTTGCCAACCAAATGGAGTCTATCTGCCTTTTAGAACTTTCTCTAATATCTCCTTTTTTCACTGAACCTCAAAACATATGAATAAATTTATAAATATATGTAATATCTATAAACAAGTATATATGGCTTCTATGTTCCCCTGAGCAACACAGGCTAGCAACCTCTGTTGCTCAGGGGTCAAATGTGTTATGCTGACCAAGGACACAGTACTGATCAGAAGACATTCAGGCTTTGCTCTTAAGGCCTTATGCTAGGATGAAGGAGACAGATCAAGAAGCAAGCACAGAAAAATGAATCAAACAATTGCAAATTGTGGTATTTTTTAAAAAGTTTAAAAGATTAATATCGATCACAAAAAAGTTAATGAATTTTTGGAAGCACAGTGATAACCATTAACACTGAGACACAAGTAGCCAGATGAAGGGGGGCATGGTTGATGGTAGTGATGGAGTTCATCCAGGTGGAGAAAAGAGCTTCACATATTAAAGAAACTGGAACAAGATGGGTATGGTGTGAGCAGTATGAGCAAAGAATAGTGAGGCAGGATGAGTTTAGAGGCCTAGGCAGGCTCATTCAGAGTCTTTTGATGGGCAAAGATTTTGTTTCGCTATTTCATAGGAAGTTACTAAAACCTTTAATGTATGCCTTACTTTGTTTTGATATAAAATTAATATAAAGTGGGTCAGATCTTCTGCATCCAGCTAGATGAGTTTTGGAGGTTGTAAACTCTTGGTACCACTATCCAAAACAAAATTTAGATTACACTCATATTGTATGATTAGAAAGTTACAACCCTTCTGGAACATTCCCTTGGACTTTTTTTCCAGTCAATTTCCCCCTTATCCACTAACTTCTATCTCCCTCATAGCAACCACAATTCTGATTTTTCTTATTATCACTAGTTTTGTTTGCATTTGGATTTCAATCAAATAGAATCATACAATATGAGTGTAATCTAATTTTTACAAGTTAAAAATATCACACTTGTGTACAGAAACGTGCAACTTTACTAAATAAAATTTAGGGTATACCATTCAGAAAACAACTTCAACTCTGCAGATGTATAATTGTGTACACACATCGACACACATGGCACACTAAATTAACATGGTAGTCAACAGAGAACTGTACAGATTTGAGGTCACTTGTATGAAAGTTTCCGAAACTTTTTCATGTATCATATGGCGTGTTTGAAAGAAAGGGTGGAACTTTAATGTCTCCATTGATATTCTGCATGAAACACTGAGTAGATGATAGAAGACAGGTCATGGTGGTGCAAATCAAAAGATAAATTCTGGAAAGTTGTGTTTGAGATACATATGGGGTTATTCCAGGGCGATAGAAAGTTTAGATATAAAAATATCACAATCACCGAGAATTCTTGCCAAAATGTATAAATCTAGAGTGATTAGTATAAGAATAGTGATTAATTCCTTGGGAACTCTTAGGTTGGTGTAAAAGTAATTGCTGTTTTTGCCATTACTTTCAATTGGCAAGAACCGCAATTACTTTTGCACCAACCTAATAAAAACTTTATTGGGAATGGGTGGTGGCGGGAGTATTGTAAAGTGACTATGACCAAACCCTAAGGAAACCCAGTTTGCAGCAACCACAATTTACAGATTTGGGATTGAGGGGGAGACATCACAGGAAAATAATGGGGGGAAAACCATGGAATTAAAAAAAAAATACATCAGCAGAGTGGTAAGTTTCACTCCCAAATAGAATATTTCAAATGGAAACGAGTACCTTATTTTTTTGAGAGCTAATGAAAAGTCCATTATGATGAGAACAGAGAAAGCCATTCTTTTGCCAGTATGGAAGGCATGAATGACTTTGATGAGTACAGCTTCAGTGGAATAGCATAACCAAAACTGAATCAGTACGGGCTGAAGAGTGAGAGGGATATAAGCAGATGAAGATAGCTTGTGTCTACAGTACTTTGAGAAAATGGGCTAGGACAGAGAGCAGAGAAGATTCATGGCTGAAATGATGTCACAGATTTAACTTCTGGATTGTACTTAACCAGTGAGCAGATGATTGGTGGTCTGAACATATAAAACAGAATGGATAAGAAACCAGAGGGGTAAAAATGTGTTTTTTTTGAAAATATTTGCCGTCTATTTTGATCGCAGAATAGACATGTGGTTGGTAGTGAATGGAAATAAGGCAGAAAAGACTGTAAGTTCATACTTGGCAACACTATAGAAAGCAATATATATATATGTGTGTGTGTGTGTGTGCTTGTGTGTGTATACATAAATATCTGTTATGTTAATTGCTGATATATGTCATATATACTAATTATATATATACTAATTGTTGATATATGTGTCACACGTAAGTATCTGTTACACTAATTGCTGATATTTACATATATATATGAGCAATTAGTGTAACAGATTAGATGGGCCTGTGGCCCTCTCCCTTGAAAAGCACATCTCTCCTTTAAAATGTTCATGTTTGGTTCTTTATGACTTTCTATTCCAGGGAATCTGTTCTTCTCTGTCCTTTTTCTTATTATATACTCTAGGTTTCCTGTATAACTGATCTGAATAAAATCCTCCTGAAAGAACAGATTGCAAATGCCACCTTTAGCAGCACCAAACTCTCTAAGATTTGCAAAATTTCTGTTTTCTGGTGACCAGCCAGAATGTATTTTATAAGTCTCCATCTTGATGAACAGCAACTAATTTCTACTTCCCTTAGAAGAACAGTTCTGTTCCTGAGGGCAGATACTAGCGCCAACATTGAGGGAGCCCGGTATCTCAGAAGAAAAGAATTCCTTGCTAATCGTGGTTGTCTTTGCCAGAATAGCACTGTGCAATTGTGACAGGGGCCACAGAAATAAGAAAGCAAAGCTTTGTAATTCCCTAAACTTCAGAATTGAGCTACTTCAGAGATTAAGGAAATTGCAGTAAACTTTATCAAATTTTCTAAGCAGTGATGCAGTCAAGAGTTAATAAATTCATAGACTTGAGTTTTTGGTATGACTAAATTTAATTATATGGTACATACAAGCATTCAGTTTTATGAAGGTGAAAATAGGATACCTTGCAATAAAATGAACATTGGCATCAAAGTGTTCAAATTTGCAGATTTAATGTGCTTCAAAATAGTTTCATTTTATCATCATTCAACTGCAAAAAAAATCAAACTCATCTAGGAATTAATATCTAGTATAGAGAATGACAACGTGAAGCTTTCTTTTCTATTTCAGAAGGCATGGGAAATAAATGGGTGTAAGAATGATCGTGTAAAATTTATTTGGTGACAGTTAACAGCCTCTCCCCAGGTGGTCTTTAAAATAAACAGACACACATCATTTAAGGTCTCTCTGGTTTGAGAAAAGAGGTACTAACTTACAAGAGAAACAACTCACTTTCCAAGCCTCTGACCTTCCTCCTCCTTCCTCCCTCACCTTCTAACCTGTTTCTCAAATACCTGAAGCTCTAATTTTACCATATGCTCAAATAAACACCTCACGATCTTTGAAAATTGTTCAGTAGCAATCTATGTATGATCCAAAATAACATATAACAAGCATATACAATATTTAAGACGAAATGTTCAAATTTTACACCAGATTGAGAGGAAATTTACAGATACATAGTTGGATGTGGCTAAGCAGAGCTCGTGAAGATTTCTTGATTATCCAGTTTTTTCAATCGATGCAGACAGCCAAATCAAAGTTTCAGGCCAAATAAAATTTATCTTGTAGCCTCATTGCTTCACTGAAACTAACAGGATTAACCAGATAATTGGCAAAACTTTGTTTCCATTTGTGGGATGTGAAATGGATTCTGGTGACACTGCTCTCCCAGGTGTATATTAGACACAGCTGGGATGCCATCTGTGGTCCTCATTACCTTGTTATGTGGGTTACGGAAGCAGAATCTTTCTTTTCTGAGGAAGCATGGCATCGTTTTAAAGAACATATTTGTATCAGACTGTTTTGGTTTCCATCACTTATTGTAAGTCCTTGCGCAAGATTCACAAGCCCTTTGGTCTTAGTTTCCTCATCTCAAAAACAGGAGGAAATAATTGTGCAAACCTAATAGGGCTGCTGTGACAATAAAAGGTATCATCATTTGTAAACCATGTGGTATAATGTTTTAGATGCAGTCAACACTCAGTGTATGTTGTTGTTGTTGGTATATACTCCTTGTTACTATTGCATTATTATTAATACACCTGTGAATTCTAAGCTTTGTCACCGGTTCCCAAGTTCTCCACTAATGATGGATGGATGATTTGGGGGCACCCAAAGCATAAACCAGTGGACTGACTATTTTGTTGAGTGACCTTTGGCTAATGCAGAAGAGTAAGTTAATAATTTTAAAATCAAATTAAGTATTTATTAACATTATGTAACTTGGGCTATTCATTTAGTATTTTCTTTTTTCTTATTAAAAAAGATGTACGGCCGGGCGCTGTGGCTCACTACTGTAATCCCAGCACTTTTGGAGGCCGAGACGGGCGGATCAAGAGGTCAGGAGATCCTGGCTAACACGGTGAAACCCCATCTCTGTTAAAATACAAAAAAATTAGCCGGGCGTGTTGGTGGGCGCCTGTAGTCCCAGCTACTCCGGAGGCTGAGGCAGGAGAATGGCGTGAACCCGGGAGGCGGAGCTTGCAGTGAGCCGAGACGGCGCCACCGCACTCCAGCCTGGGCGAGGGAGCGAGACTCTGTCTCGGGTTAAAAAAAAAAAAAAAAAAAAAGATGTACATGTCCAGTTAGCACTTTAGAAAAGATAGATAAAACCTATTCTGTTTTTTACCAGTTTGGGTTGGGATAGATCCTATTCTCTCTCTCTCTCTCTCTCTCTACACACACACACACACACACACACACAGACACACACACTTAAGCTTAACAATATATTATGGACATCTTCCCCATCATTATACATTTGACTCTTGAACAACACAGAAGTTAGGGGCACCAATTCCCCACGCAGTTGAAAATCTATGTATAATTTTTGACTCCACCAAAACTTAACTACTAATAGCCTACCATTGACCAGAACCCTTCCCAGTAACAGTCAATTAACACATATTTTGTTTTTGTATTATATACTGTATTCTTATAATAAAATAAGCTGGAGATATAAATGTTATTAAGGAAATCAAAAGTAAGAGAAAATATATTTACTGTTCCTTTAGTAGAAATGGATAATCATAAGTCTTCATCCTCACTGTCTTCACACTGAGTAGGCCAAGGAGGAGAAAGAAGGGATAGGTTTTTCTTTCGCTGTCTCAGGGGTGGCAGAGGGAGGAGGAAGTCTGCAGGTAAGTGGACCCACACCGTTCAAACCTGTGTTGCCCAGGGATCAACTGTAAACATACACACGCACACACACACACACACATACACACACATAAACTTATCAATATATTATGGACATCTTTCTGATCATTATATATTCTTCTATAATAGATGCTTAATTTTTAATAGATAACATAAATAAATATTGCAATTTTGATAAGAAACAATGTGGAGCACTATGTTGAAAAAAAAAATCGTTGTCAGCTTTCTACCGTTTTATTTTCAGCCTAGAGAGATCAAAGAAGAACTCATAATATGCCTTGGCCAGGACCACTCCATAAGCATCTTCTATCCCTTTGTGTTTATTCCTGCTTTTAAGTGGTTGACAGAGAGGCATAAGTCTCTCTGATGTTGACTCTCTCAAGAATCACACTCATTCCTTTAATTAATTTATGAGTTATTCAGGACCTTGTAACAGAATTACTAATTCCGTTACTGCTAGATCTTGATTTTTACTTATATGTTTATCACCTTCTCATTCAAATTAATGTTCAATTTCAAGCCATAAAGATAAAAAATCTCATGGCTTTCTGATTTATTGAAGATGAAAGGCCACATATGTGAACTATCTATGGAGATGTTGTTTTCTTGCTAGCAGCACTTACTATCTCTGCCTTATCCATCCCTTCTCTGACTTTGGCTTAAGGATAATGCTTTTTCCTCCTCTTGGAGATTCTACTTTGTTACCTCTGCTTTTTCTGATGCATCCAGTAAGACCCATAGATTAGAAACCAAACTGTGTTTTTTTTTTGAGCACAAATCTATTCATTTGTTTTTCACAATTGAGGAAATATGAATATCCAATATCCACACTACATAAGCAAGTTTCAAATACACCTACATGTGTATCTGAAATGGATCTGTGAAGAAAACAGAGCAATGCTGAAAGAGAATCTTAATCAGATTTTTCTGTTTATACTGAGGATTAATGAACACATATTTGACGAATATTTGACCACAATTGCTATGTCATATCGAGATTTTGCAGGATACTTTAATAATTATCAAGAAGTGTTACAGGATTTTTTTCTCTTTAGAATCATTCCCTTTATATTTTGAATATAAGGCTTGACATTTTCTTTGTAGTAATGCAAAACATTTAGACTTTTAAAAATTTGCCTTTAATTCGAGAAATGTAAATCTGAAATTCTAGCTCTTCCTGAATTGTGATGTTATTGACAATATAGTTACTCTAATTCCAATGGTCAATTGAAGTTAAAACCTAGGGAATAAAAAAATGAGCTGAATTTATGTCCTCTAGATGGTAAATACTCCTTGATGTATTTCATAAAGGGAAGAATTTACAGTACTGAAGAACATACTGCACATAATATAGAACCATCTGTTACTTTCATAGTTTAGAAATTCGGGGCTCAGGGAAGTCCAGTGATTTGCCAAATATTACTCTACCTTTTAAACCACAGCTGAGTTTCAGTTCTGTTTTCTACTATGTGTCAATGGGATTTTTATTTGTCTCCATCCTATGATTGAATTAATATTTGTTAATAGTTAATATTTACATAAAAACTCAACATCTACATGGATCTAGAGGGGAATTAAGGAGTTGCTATCATTGGTGTCAACATTTTAGTGTAGCAGGACATTCTTGGCATTGTCCCAGATCAGTTCAAGAGCTCCCGCTTGTTTCATGTGGTCCTTCTTTGTACAGGTAAACCTCTCTGTTCCACCCCGCCTCCATCATTTTATCTTATCAGATTGTCATGAGGATGTCATGAGATGGCTTAATAGCTCAGTAGAGGTATGAGGCTGGGGGTTCAAGAAGCAGGAGAAGAAAAAACACACAGCTGTTAATACAGTAGTATCCCTGCATGCCTACTATAATATAATAGCTATCATGCTAAAGACAAAACATACCACATGCTGGAAAGTATATGGAGCAAAAGAAACTCTTATGCACTGCTTTCAGGAGGTGGAGTGGGTAGCTGTATATAACTACTTTAGAAAGGCATTTGGCAATATCTACCAAAGCTAAACATTTGCATCCTATGGGACTTTCAAATGCAGCCATAAAGTTGAATCCAAAATAAATGGCAGAAAAAAACAGTACTAACACATTCACAACAGACATACCAAACCTAAATACTAATCACATACCTTCAAAAATGAAATGTATCATTAGTTTGTGATACATTCACACACTGAATTCCTATACAGCAATGATAATCAAAAGTCTATGACACACAATATGTACCAATTTTGAAAAAATGTTGAGCAAAATAGACCACACAAAAGAGCATACCATAGGTTTCACTCATGTAAAGTTCAAACATACACATTTATCTATGATGTTAGAAATCAGTATGGTGATTATCGTTGGTGACAGAAGAATGGATAATAAATGGAGGAGACATGGGGAACCCTCTGAAGGCAGGTAATTGTCTTTTTATTTAAATTGGAGTGCTGATTAAAAGGTGCATTTCCTTTGAAAATTCATTGAGCGATTACATTATGACTTCTGCACCATTTTATTTTATTTTTATGGTTAAATATTTTTTAAATGTCTTCACACTTTATCTTGAATTTAGTTAAAAGCAAAGTGACTGTTTAAAGCAACAATAATAACTATGGATTGTGTGGTTAATAAAATTTCTAACAAAAACATAACAATGCAGCTATGCTTATTCTCTACGCTTATTTGGACAACATTAAATCTATTTGTACTACATGAAGAAGTATTTGTTAATCTATTTATTTTCCTTTTCTATATTTCATGCCCTGGATTTAAAGTTACAATTCACTCTTTTAACTGATTTCTGATTATATATATTTTCCTCTGGCATTCAGGTTTTTTGTTCTTTTTTCTTTTTTTTTTTTTTTTTTTGCAGCTCTATTGGCTGTTCAGACCTCTCTCCTACCAGGTCTCTGGCCTTCCAGGCAGGCAGCCTATTTCTCCATTTTCCCACCCACTGCCAATCAGTTCACCGTCAATTCTCCCGCTTTCCATTGTCATCACAGAGTGCAGCTTTCAGAGCCCGCCATGTTGGCAGCCTTCAATGCTTCTCCCTGGGGTTTGCAATCTCATTCCTGTGATGGCTTCAGGGCCTGCCAGGTCTGGGTCATTTCCAGCACCTCTCCTGTGAGAGGTTCCCTCCCCTAGCATTGTCCAGAGGGTTTGTATTATTATGATTATGGGTAATGGGCTTTCCATCCTTCAGCTGTCAAAAGCTCTCTCCGCACTTTATCCCCACTGTCTTTTAATTTTCCCTTTTTAACTGAAAGCAAAACAAAACAAACAAGAGGTTTATAATCACCTCAATTTAACATTTGGAATGACAAAAAAAAGAAAAAGGAAAGAAAAGAAAAATAAATTGGCAGTATCTGAGTGTTTTTGAAAGCCTCAGCTGCCTGTCGGGTTTTCCTGTTTTGTTCTATTTTCCTCTTTACCCCCTTCCTCATACCACCCTCCTCTTTCTCCCTTCCTGGAGTCTGAGAACTGTCCACGTGATGACAGCTTTCAACACCACTCACCAGAGTCATTGAACCACGGGTTTTAACCTCTGGTTTGTAGCAGCTTGGTGCACCATTAAATCAGTAGTCTTGTTGCAGCACCAGAAAGAGTTGAAGAGCTATTAAATTCAAAATAATTGTTTTGGAAATGGTGATTGCATGCTGTACCCACTGGTTTAGTCATAGGTAAGAGAGCACTAATCTGTTTTTCCCCTGCAACCAAGTGTTTTGCAAAACTTCATAGCTTGGCGTATTCCATTACCCAGACCCCTAGATAAGAGTTTCCTGTAAGAAAATTCATAATGTGTTCCTTGTACTTTAATCATGAAATATAAATTCAAATGTACATGGAAATGGACCCTTAAAACTGGACCTGAGTGTCTATTTTGCCTTCAGCTAACTATCCAAGACTCCTTTTAAAGGAAAATGCCTTGACCCCGTGGCTAGAATTTTGGTGAGGGGCAATTTTAAGAACTAGGTAACAATGATTATGATAGGCAGCTTCTAATATGGCCCCAGTGACTTCCAGTTCTCAGAATTCACAACCTGGTGCACGCTGTTCACTTGAATATGGATTGGACCTAATGAATTGCTTCCAATAAATAGAATAACAAAAATAAATGATGGAATGTCACTTCTGAAATTAAGTTACCAAGAGACTATTGCTTTTTTTTCCTGGGCATCCACTCTTGCTTGCTTGCTCTGAGGGAAGCCAGCTGCCATGTCATAAGCTTCCATATGGAGAGCTCCACATGATGAGGAACTGAGGGTATACCCCGGGTTTACAGCTAACCAGGAACCGAGGCCTCACTGTAGTTGCCCTTGAGGAACTGAATCCTGTCAACAATAATATACACAAGCTTGGAAGTGTATGTGCCCCAATAAAACCCTGAGATAACTGTAGCCCAGCCAGACATTCTGACTGTAGCCCATCTAACACATCTCCAATGGAGGACTCAGCTAATAAACCACACCTAGATTCCTAATCCACAGAAGCCACGAGATTGTATGTTCATTGTGATAAACCACTAAGTTCCAAGATATTTGTTATCCATTAATAGATAACCATTACAATGATAGTAATAACAAAAATTATTACCATTGTTTACATTGTTTCTTATGGTTTAACATTCCTTTAAAATATATTACTACATCTTCAAAACAAAGATATACAATAAGTATTATCGTTTCCACTTATTTCTTTTTTTTAGATAAGAAAATTGAGGCTCGGAAATACTAAGCAGGTTACCAGTGTTCACTTAGCTTGTGAAGTGGCAGAGTTTGTGTCAGAACCCTAAATGATAACCCTAAACCTTGTGTTCTTCCAAAAGAAAAGTACTTTGTAAACTGTACAATTTATTATAAATGGGAATTTAAAATGCCAAAGATTATAGACATGAAAACTTCTACCAACAGGGCTTCATGTTTAGAATGTAATAATCTGAAACCTTTGATAATGCAAATTTCTTAGAGAAAGTGCTACCATTTTAATTCCATGAATTCCTGGCATCTCAACATTAAGGCAAGAGTTCATATGAAGGGAAAAGGGAGAGAAAGATTTTGAAGTCTTAGCTTACCAAATAAGGATGAAGAGCAAATAAAGATTCAAAAAATTTGTGAAAACATGACATGTCTCACAAATTAAAGATGGGTAACATTTCCAAACATGTCCTAATAATGAATCCATTTAAATTATGCCATAAATATTTTAAAATAATAATATGAATTAATAAATGGCTGGAGTGTACTGCTAAAAGAAAGACATGTGGTGATAAGGTTCATAAAGTACTGGAAATTCTCTCTCTCTTTCTCTCTGTCACACACTCACTCATAAGATACCCAAGACATAGTAGATATTAAAAAAAAATTATTTAAGCTGAACCTGAAATGCTTATTTCAGAAGGTTATGTATTTGTATTGAACCATAGGAATGTGTTGCATTACTTTGTTTTGTTCAAAATGGTTTGTGTTGCTCAAAATAATGCACTACATAGATGTAGGTTTAATAATCACCATAGCAACCAAAATGTAAATCTTCCTTTGTATAGCCTCGCCATGTATTATTTTAAATACATTTAATCTTTAGAACCCACAGAGAGTTGATAGCTTGAGTCTTTGTCTTTTATTCACTCTAAGACTAATTTAAGAAGAGATATTATTTCTTTAGAGATGGAGATTGGGACTTAGATCAGTTTTCTATTGCTGCTGTAACAAATTACCACAAACTTAGTGGCTTTAAAAAACAAAAATGTATTATCTTGCTGTTGAGAAGGTCAGAATTCTAAAAAGAGTCAACAGGGTTACCTTCCTTCTAGAGGCTCCCCTGAGGAATTGTTTTCCTTGACTTTTTCAGCTTCTAGAGACCACCTGCTTTCCCTGGCCCTTCATCCCTTTCTAAACCTTCAAAGCCAGCCCAATAGCATGTTAAAATTTCTACCTCTCTGGTCTCTGTTTCTATCATCACATTTCCTACTCTGAGCCTCCCGCTTATAAGGACTCTGATATGGTTGGCTCTGTGTCCCCACCCAAATCTCATCTCAAATTATAATCCCCACGTGTGGAGGGAGGGAGGTGATTGGATCCCCATTCTGTTGTCATGAAAGTGAGTGAATTCTCATGAGATCTGATGGTTTTAAAAGCAGCAGTTTTTTTTTCCCCTGCGCTCTCACTTCTCTTTTTTGCTGCTTTGTGAAGAAGCTGCCTGCTTCCCCCTCCACCATGATGCTAAGTTTCCTGAGGTTTCCCCAGCCACATGGAACTGTGAGTCAATTAAACCTCTTTTCTTTATGAATTACCCAGTCTCCAGTAGTATCTTTATCAGTGTGAGCACGGACTAATCCAGACTCCTTTGATCACATCAGGCCCACATGAATAATCTAAAATAGTCTTCCTATCTCAAAATCTCTAACTTAATCATATCTGTAAAGTCCCTTTTGCAGTGTAAGGTACCATACATACAGGTTCCAGGAATTAGGATGCGGATGTCTTTGGGGGCCATTGTTCTCTCTCCACGGAAACTACTTTGGTTTGGAGAGAGAACTAAGAAAAAGAATTCTCTTGAGAAGTGTCTGTTCACATTCTTTGCCCACTTTTTGATGGGGTTGTTTGATTTTTTTCTTGTAAATTTGTTTAAGTTCTTTGTAGATTCTGGATATTAGCCCTTTGTCAAAATCCTAATGTGAGAACCCACGAGGAAAGAAAACAAAGGCTAATGTTTTTGTCCGACTCCTTGTTCGCCATAATGGCAGGGGGCTTACTGATGCTCTGGTCCAAACATGCCTTATTGGCTCATTCATAAATTCACATTCTCACATACTCAGTGTTACACACTGTCATCTTCTGTTCAAAGAAAATAACAAAATGAGTATGAAATTATTATTTCTGTCATCTACAATTCCTCCAGCACTATTCTGTACTCAGTAAAGAGTGGTATTCAGTACTCAGCATCTGATGTTGGGAATATTTTCTGACAGAGTCGTTTGAGTGCTCCAATAGTCCTCAAAAAGCTTGGCCACCTTTGTCTTGAACTGATATTGTATGGCCTATTTGACTTTAAACAATAGCTTGAGAGAGATAGGAGACTGAAAAAGATGCAACTGATTTATGTTACATACAGAAAGATAAAGAAGGAGAGGACCCACAGATTATATATTTACTTCTCCTAAGGTTGGGAAATCCAGTTTCCTGATGGGGAAAAAATTAAGCACAATTAGAAGAATCAAACTTAAAACTTCATGTTTCGGACTCTGATTTGTTTCTACCTTATAGCTTTGGGTAAAAATAACTTATGGTAAATAACAATAAAAGTCTACTTGTAAGTTTCATTTTTATCCCTCACAAAAATAATGATCTAATGAGTTAAGAGATTACCTGGAGAATTCAGAATTTATTGACAGTCTGTTCTAATAAAGGTGATAATAAACTCTTTTAAAAAGAGAACACAAATAAAAAAGTTTTAAAAAGAAACTTAAAAATAATAGCCAATGCTTTCCCTGAATGACCTTATTTTTATCAATAAAAACTTAACATCTGCTAACAATAACATAATATTCAAGACACACAAAAAAAAGACCCAGAAAATTACTATTACTCTCATTTTGATGCTTTACAACTAAGTAGGGAAAGTCAGAAAATGTAAGGGAATTCCAAGTTCTGCCATTTATCTACATAGATCTATAAGTAGGTTAATTAATATCTTGAAGTGTTGAGGTTTTATGTTT
The DNA here is from genome assembly GCF_008728515.1 of Papio anubis. Classification (NCBI taxonomy): domain Eukaryota; kingdom Metazoa; phylum Chordata; class Mammalia; order Primates; family Cercopithecidae; genus Papio; species Papio anubis. The sequence goes on along the minus strand of NC_044993.1, from coordinate 27,142,678 downwards.
TTTTAATCCATGCTGAAATTTACAGTTTCACTAGGAAATGCAGTGATTCACTCAGATTAGTTCCTTGGAGTGCTTTTGGCCAGGATTCATGCTGTTTAAAAACAACAACATAAAAAGTACCCATTCTGCTTTATTTTAAATTTAAATCAGAGAATAATACCAGTTTGATTATAGAATAGTCTCCAAGTCTCAAAAAAGAACTGCTTTCTTGTATTTGAAATTAATAACTTTTATAGTTATTTAATCAAAGGCCTATTGAATTCCAATGATGTGACTAACCCCCTGTGAAGTACCATAGGGGGCTATAAAGAGTGGTGTGTGGGCCTGATTTCAGAGAACAGCAACAGGGAAAATACACCAAATATTCTCCAGAAATATACAACGTGCATAAGAGCAAACTGTGGATTTCTGATTTGGTCACTTCTTAAATGCAGTAAAATTAGTAGCCTTCTCATTGTTTCTCCAACATGCTAAGCACTTTCTACCCAAATCATTTCTTCCACCAAGTACTAGTGAACAGAAGCTGCTTTCAACTCAGTCTAAGTATCACTTTTCTAGTTAATTCCTTCTTACTATTTATCATAACTTACATGTTTTATTTGTAACTCTTACTTTGTGCTGGACATTTTTGTAATTACAAATGTTAGCTCATTTAATTTTTTTATTATTCCTTTATGCATAATTTTAATTTGCGTTTATTTGCCATGTTCCCACTACAATCACTAATATAAGTCCTAAAAACATAGAGAAATCATGTCTGCATTGAATGTTTTGAGTGAGACCTAAGGGAGATTTTGGAGAAAAGTGAAACTATTACATGTTTAATTGTCTAATCTTTCTAAATCAATTCAGTGAGGGTAGTGCCCATAAATTCTGTGCATTATTTTTCCAGCATCTAATGTGGTACCTGGCACAGTATCTAGCAGTTAAATATGTTTCTTAAATAAGTGATAAAGCAATGGATTTTTAATATACTTAACATCATGTATTGCAGAGATACAGGATTATGTTTAAAAATAATAAATCACAAACTACACAATGATATATTGGTTACCCTTTCAAACTGTTTTACATTAATATTCATACAACAAGTGGTCACTAAATATATTGTTGAAGTGGGTGAACATCAGAAACATGATCTTTAGGCATGAGGTACTTACAATCTGGTTGAAATATAGATCTTATTCTACCCCACTGCAGTGGATACCATGATATACTGCCTACCTACCTCTTCAAAAATTAAGGATTTATTCACCCAGTTGAAGTGTGTGTTGCTGCCAACAGACAGCCTTCAGCTTTCCACCATCATTAAGGATTGCCTCAGGTAAGCCTCATCTCTACAAAGGTTCCAGTTCTTCCCAGGTCAGTTCTCCTACACTGACTGGCCCATATGGCCACAAGAAACTGGCCTTTTTGTCCATTCTTGGGCAACACTGAAGTGTTATCTCGGCGTCAGACCTTCTCCTGGAGACGGTGACTTCTGTTGTACCTGAATCCTAGTCTGTCTTTTCTCTGGCCAATCCTGTGTTATTTTCCTCCATTTTACAGGGAGGTGACTCCAAGAATGTTTTCTAAAAAATATCTGAGAAAATCATTTTCATATTAGAGTTTTCTTTCTGGAGAACTCAAACTACATTTGTTGGTGCCAGGGTATTTGGAGGAAGTAGGATCTAGCATGGAACTTTCCAGCTGGGTCACTTGCCAGCCAGCTGGCAATAAAGGACCCATCACTGGCCATTGGTGGAGCAGATTGTTTCTGGTAGAAGGGATCAATGCAATTGTCAAAACTTTCACCCACATTGAATTGGAATATTACACTGGTTTAAGCAAATGTATTAGCTCTTGAAATGTTTACAAAGGTTTGAACTATGGGAAAACTAGTAACTATAAAAACAGTAGAATTGTTCATTTTGATTGCTAATCTTGATTGCTTTGGAAAAGGAAACAAAAACAATTTTGGGAGAATGATTAAGCAGTGATTAGAGGCTGTTTGGAACAATAATAGCATTAGGTTAGAATGTCCATGAATATGAATAATGTTCAGAAAGTCAAGGACAAGGACTCTTGGGATAGAAGCATGTGGACCAATGAAAGAGAGTAGATATAAAGTGTGAAGATCTTCAAATCACATTTGACACCCACAAAAATGATCTATCATAGAAAAATCACAAAGCAACTTGGTGGAATCTTTCTATACTTTTGGGTGCAAGTTTACATTGACAATAGGGCCTCTGCTATCACCATGTTCTTAGAGAGTGTTTAATCCACCAATGGAAAATCCTTAACATCACTTCAATTCAAGGACTCCACTTGATAGAAAATGTAGTATGAGGACTTTACCATGTATGAGTTCCACAGGTCACACGATGTTCCACACTGCTCAGAAGCTGCCAATTGCCAGACTGATAGAATGATGGAATAGCCAGTTTAATGCACAGATGAGGCACTAATTTGGGGATAACACCTTGAGAATATGGAGAGTCATCCTCCAGGATATGGTGTACACTTTGGAGCATAGGTCCAGGAATCCAGGCATGGCTCAGCTAACCATCACTTCCACTTATCAGAAATACAATATCTAACTTATTCTTATTCTTGAAATGTTGGACTCTAAAATTAAGGGTCCTAGTCTTTAAGGTGGGAATGCTTCCACCAGGAACACAGAGTCCTTTGGAAATACAAACTACAGCTTCTGCTTTGGTACTTCAGATTTCATGGAAGAGACTAACACTCAAGAAGCAGAACTGCCATCTTTACAGGGGCAATTAGTTCTATTGATAAAAAGAAGTCAGGTTTGCTGTTGTTGGTGGAACTGTCAAAATGAGGGCAGAATGAATGGATTTGGCACACGCAAGTGATTCACTTGGGTGCCTCTTTGTACTCCCTTGCCCGATTTTGATAGTAAATGAACAAGTTTGATAACCTCTGCTTACAGTGGATATGGTAAACATGAGCTTCAATCTCTCAAGCATACAGATCTGGGTTATGTCACTGGGGTAACCCGCTATGCCAGGTCCGGGGTACTAGCTGAGTGTGGAAGGAGTGTAGAATGGCATCAGAGGTGAGAGAATATTCGTTGCAACTCTGAAAGCAGCTGTTGAGGAGGGATTAGAATTCATTCTACTAGCCTCCCTCATAAGTTTTCCTAGAAATCCTGGGGCATCTGCTTCTAGAACTCAATTGAAGAGAGTCCCCTACCTCATGGATATACTTCTATTTGGCCATTACTTACCTGAGGATTAATCAATGTAAAAGCATTAATAACTTGCCCCCTTTGAGCTAACTTGGGACAATTCTGAGGGCATCATCTCAGCTTGAAAGCTCCTCATATGATTGTCCGAGGCCTTTGTCGAGATTGCATAACTTCTTCCACTGCCCAGTTCTGCTTTCTTCTATTCTCTTCTACACATGGTCACCCCCAAGAGCACTCTCTTATGAACTTCCAGTTCCTGGGGAACTCAATCTATGACATTCCCTTTCCATCATAAAAATTACCCATCCTCATGCCTCCACATAGGCTATGTTTCTTTTTTTGAGATGGAGTCTCGCTCTGTCACCTAGGCTGGAGTGCAGTGGCGCAATCTCGGCTCACTGGAACCTCCACCTCCCAGGTACAAGCGATTCTCCTGCCTCAGCCTCCAGAGTAGCTGGAACTATAGGCACGTGCCACCACGCTCAGCTATTTTTTTTTGTATTTTTAGTAGAGACAGGGTTTCACCATGTTGACCAGGATGGTCTCGATCTCTTGACCTCATGATCCACCCACCTCGGCCTCCAAAAGTGCTGGGATTACAGGCGTGAGTCACCGTGCCTGGCCCACACAGGTCATATTTTTAAGACTTGGTGTCTTTGAACTCTACCAACTTTGAATTTGAATGTCTGAATCTTCCCTTCTTGTAAATGCTTCTACTCTGCGATTGCATTAGTTATGACAGAGATTTCGTGGCTCACAAAGCCAAAACATCCTTACTATTGGGTTACTTACAGGGAAAATTTGGCAATCCCTGATTCAGACAACACCCTTTCCATAGTCTTTCAATATTACCCTGGATGGAAGGTGGAAGTTCAACATCTCTTTTCATTTTATTTTGTTCTATAATACTGTGAATTTTTTTGTGTTTTTTAATTTTACAGTTAAAAAAATACATCATTCACTTCCTTTTTTTCAAGTGCATAACAGATGAAATTACTTCTGAAACTAATTGTGTTTTTACATAATAGTATTGATTTAACATCGATACTATCAATAGTATTATAGAAATAATATGGTAAATCACTAGTACTGATTTAACATCAACTTTTATGAAATAAAGAAAAGTGCTGTCTGTCTTGTCTGTCTCAATCCTTTTCCAAGTGAGGTGTACTTACAGATATATGGGAAAGAGAAATAATAAAATCACCAGTGTGATTGCTTCTGAGGCATATTAGCATAAACCATCAGAAGCTTGACTTTCTGTTTGCTAAACTGTTTTCGACAAGATAATTCCACTAAAGTGCTTGGTATTTTCAAGTTACTGCATAACGTCATGAGTCTTCGATGATTTTGTCTGGCTGTGCTCCTGATAGCGAAATCAATGAAAATGTACTTCAGTTAAAGGGGAAGATTTTGGAAGAAGTATGTGGGAGGTCTGGGAGGAACTTCCTTTTTTTCTGGACTGTGGAAAGATTTTGCCAATGTTACCAAAGGAAACAGAATGAGAAAAAAATTAGTGTTGCTCCTCTACTTACAAGAGTCAGAGGATGACAGAGAACTTTTTTAAAAATGAAATTTATTGTGAGATACTTGTGGCTAAAAATCTAAGACAGGAAATGGAAATCAGCTAGAAACTGAGTGACCTTTGTTTGTCTCTCTCTCTTATGGCATCTCATTCTGTCATCTGCTGTCTTCTCTCATCATGGTCTGGCATTTCCTTTATATTTTGGGTATCTTTTTCTACTTCATATCTGTTCACTTAATGGTTTCTGCTTCCTCGGGAGTGTAGCTTACAGACTCACATTCCCACAATTTAATCTAATGCCTTTTCTCTTCCCACTCCTTAATTTCTTTTTAGGTGTCCAATGATCTTGCTTTTCCCCCCTCATTTTTCTCATGTAAGAGTTCACTGAGAATCAGACGGGCCTGGCTAATTCTGTCATGCTAGAACTCCTCCTGGGGTGTTGCTCAGTTTATTTCATGGCTCTTCTGATCCTGTCTTTTGAAACATCAAATAATACATCTGCTGAGATTGTAGGTATATCATTATAAAGTCTTTATAGAGCTTTCTCTGATTTAGAGACTATGGACACAAAACTATAACATGACACACCTGGTAAGATATTTCTTGTCAACCAATACCTTGATTTAGTTTCCCTTAAAAGCAGAACCTGAAATACAGGCTTGAATATGCACTTTTTTATTTGGGGCATGACATACAGGGACTGGGATAAAAGGACAGGGTGAGTAACACAGAGAAGAAAGAAACGCTACATACATTTGTGTTAAGGTATTGGACATTGCTATGGGTGACCGAAGGTTCTATCAGCTGGGATCTTCTAAGTTGCTTTTTGAAATATATCTTAGAGTGAAATGCTCCAGAGACAAAGGGGTGGATTTATTCAGTGTCTCCACTTGGTCATGGATAGCCCTGTGGGCACTAGCCTCCTACACTGTGGAGTACATATGTGTGAGTAAAGAGTAGGTTCTGCAGGCATCCCTTGCCATAGGATCAGAAGATTCAGATTAGGAAGGGAAAGTTATGCAGCACAGGCCAAGATGAGCCACTGTCTGATTGCATCTGTGGAATGCTGTTAGAGAACATGACCACAATAATCTTGAAATGGTACACAGGATCCTTGCCATAGGATCAGAAAAGACCCAGATTAGGAAGGGAGAGGTATGCAGCACAGGCCAAGATGAGCCACTGTCTGATTACAGCTGTGCAATGCTGTTAGAGAACATGGCCACAATAATCTTGAAATGGTACACAGGGAGGGTCCAAATCAATTGGTGAATACGTTCTATGTATAGAATAACACCTATTAACCTTGACCCTTGAATAGTCATTGAGTCCTCTCTTCTTACTTCTATCATAGTTAGACCTCATCACTTCCTGCCTAGAATGTGTTTTTTTTTTTTTTAATTATACTTTAAGTTCTAAGGTACATGTGCACAACGTGCAGGTTTGTTACATGTGTATACATGTGCCATGTTGGTGTGCTGCACCCATTAACTCATCATTTACATTAGGTATATCTCCTAATGCTATCCCTCCCCCCTACGCCCTCCCCACAATAGGACCTGGTGTGTGATGTTCCCCTTCCTGTGTCCAAGTGATCTCATTGTTCAATTCCCACCTATGAGCGAGAACATGCGGTGTTTGGTTTTCTGTTCTTGTGATAGTTTGCTGAGAATGATGGTTTCCAGCTGCATCCATGTCCCTACAAAGGACACGAACTCATCCTTTTTTATGGCTGCATAGTATTCCATGGTGTATATGTGCCACATTTTCTTAATCCAGTCTGTCACTGATGGACATTTGGGTTGATTCCAAGTCTTTGCTACTGTGAATAGTGCCACAATAAACATACGTGTGCATGTGTCTTTATAGCAGCATGACTTATAATCCTTTGGGTATATCCCCAGTAATGGGATGGCAAGAGACTCTTTCCAGGGAGCACCTGGATATGAACCAGGGACCTCTTGATCTGCAGTCAAATGGGGGTATAGAATGTTTTAATCTGTCTTTTCTCTTACCCAGTCACCATCTATTCACCATATGTTTTCCAGAATAATTAAAACCTACTAATGTCATTATTGTTATTATTATTATTGTCATTTTTCTCATAATTCTTAAGTAAATCCTTATTTTCTTTAGAAAATAAAATTTACATATTTGCAAGGCACACAATGAACTTATAATGCTATTTTTGCCTGCCTCTTTTTGCTTCTTTTCCCAGAATATCCTAATTTTGTTTTAAAACACAGTGCAAATGTCATTTTCTCTTCAAAACCAGACCCACATTCTTCCATTATTTTCTGCATACCAGTAACATAGGCTACATTATGATAAAATCTTGCAGATCACTTGAGGCCAGGAGTTTGAGAACAGCTTGGCCATCATGGTAAAACTCTGTATCTATTAAAAAGACAAAAATTAGGCCGGGCGCGGTGGCTCAAGCCTGTAATCCCAGCACTTTGGGAGGCCGAGACGGGCGGATCACGAGGTCAGGAGATCGAGACCATCCTGGCTAACAAAAAAAAAAAAAAAAAAAAAAAAAAAAGACAAAAATTAGCCAGGCATGGTGGTGCATCCTGTAATCCCAGCTATGAGACTATATACTCCTTTTGACTAAGGCTCAGATATTATTTTAATTTAATTTAATTTATTTATTTATTACTTTGAGACGGAGTCTTGCTCTGTCACCCAGGCTGGAGTGCAGTGATGCAATCTCTGCTCACTGTAACCTACGCTTCCCAGGATCAAGCAGTTCTCCTGTCTTAGCCTCCCAAGTAGTTGGGATTACAGGCATAAGCCACCATGCCTGGCTAATTTTTGTCTTTTTGATAGACACAGAGTTTTGCCATGATGGCCAAGCTGTTCTTGAACTCTTGGCCTCAAGTGATCTGCCCGCCTCGGCCTCCTAAAGTGCTGGGATTACAGGCATGAGCCACCGCGCCTGACCCAGACATTATTTTTATAGGCACCTCCAGCTTCTTGGCACTATATGTGTTTTAGAGTAGGTGCCAATAATATGTACTTGAATAAATAAATTAAAAGAAATTAAATATAATAAGTGTACTTTTATTCCATTTATTTTGGATGTGACTTCTAATTTTCCATATTGTAGTAATTTCTGTATAGCGAGCTTACATGGGTTCAGATGTTATGACTACCTTCCTTTGTTTTATATGTTACCAAAAACTTTCTGGCAGTAAATGCAGTAGTTTGTGTCTTCACAGCAAACTCTAACTACTCTAGTTTGGGGGCGGTGCATCATTCTGCTGAGCAAGTTGAATTGCATTTTATACACTCAAGTTTGAAAAATGCTGTTGGAGCAAGTATTCATTTGTATGCCAATCTAAATTCTTACCAAATGAAGTAACTGAGAAATATTGGTATAAATTTTGATGTATTTTGTAAAGTCTAAACTCGATGGTATCACTCTAGGTCTGTATAAGAAATATTTTCAGAAATATCATTATGCTAATAAATAATAATCTCTGCTATATATGTAATATAGAAATATACATATAAGTGTGAACACTTGAAATAGGAGAGTAACTATAATAGATTCTAATTACTCTGAGTAATCAATTGTTTAACAGAATATAGTTTGAATTTGCCTTCACCTATAGGGTTTGAATTAAAACCTTTTTCCCCTGAGTGGGAAAACAATATTGGCTTCCATATTTACTGAGTTCTACATCACTAGAGTTGTTCCAAGAATGTGCATTAGTGAATATACTAACACGTCTAGTCTGACAGCCAGCCTTTATGACTTTGCGCAAGTCACTTTGCTTCTTGACATCTCAGTTACTTTCTCCAAAACGTGGCAAGAGTAACTTTGCTAAATGAGACAAGGATGATAAGTAATGTATATAAAAGTTCCTGAGACATCAAAGTACTCAATACTAATATAAATAACAATATGCTTTTAATCATTTTTATTGTTTTTACTCCTAATTATTTTTGCTCTCAGTAGTGATACAATAATAATAGAGGCTAAGTATTTTTTGGAAATATTTACAAGAGAATTCAAATGTCAGGTGCTTGATGGGGCCAGATCAGTATCCCCAGTCCCATTAATGCTTCTGATAGGTAAACCATCTAACTTCCCTTCTGCAGAGTTGCAAATCATTGAAGGACAGAGAAAGAGAGGAAGAGACTATACAATAAAAATATAAGGGAAAGTGCAAAATGTTGAAGGAACAAATGAGAACTATATCAATATTCGTAAAACCCTCAGGTGAGCTTTTGTTCTATCTATTCCCAAGGTTCCATGAATCTGTGATAATAAGTTTTTGAGAAAATTCCAGGAAATATATTTCTCTTTATCTTTTTACCTCAAAAGTTATTATTTATGTCTACTTGGGTAAGTTCTAGAATTATCCAACATCATAAGATCTGTCCAACCAATCAAATAGAAGACGTTAGACTTCAGATAGACAGATGGCTTAGGATACAACTACATTTAAGGGATTATTTATGTTAATTTATGCATTAGTCTTTTCCAAGGGTACACTCAAAATATCGGAGTATTATACACAAGCTAAAATGAGATTTAAGAAAGTAAAGGCAGGGGCAGATAAGGTAAAAGAAAGGAAAATCATGAATATGCATGTTTGAAATAAATTCATCTTAAGCCTCTAAGCCTGGGTTGGAGAGGAATCATTGCTTTTCTTATTTCCTTAAGAGCTGAGCAGATAAGATGAGACTATATTGCCTAACAAGAGGGACAGTGTCTTGGTCATTATAAAGCGCTAATTAGGTTGTTTCACAACCTAACTATATAACTATATTCTTAAAGAACAAGCATGAACACAATTCAGTCTAGACAATATCAAAGTGCAGTTACATATCCTATTTGTGGTATGCCTAGAATAGATTCCACAATGAATCCTTGGAAATCACTCACGTTTGAGCTGTAATAGAATGGCAACTTTCTCACAAGTTATCTCAGAGTTCATAGTCACGTTAGGGATGCCTCACAGAGTAATTGAAGTAAATATCAGAAATTTACCCAGGATACTGACTCTAGTTAATTTTCTTTCCCAAAAAACATACATGCAAATGGCTTGTTTTCTTTGAGAAATCGACCTTGAGGCAGAGTGAGATAAACTCATAGGCAGCTAAATCTCTTATTTCGTTGATCCATTTCTTTCAATAATTACATCTTATCTTCAAAAGTACACAAAACAACATATGGAGTGCACAAAATCAATAATGTTAAGGATATGAAAATAAACAGTTTGAGCTGATTTTTGCGTTTTGATGAGAGGCAAAAACTTTATTAAAGGGTAGCACTGGTGGGAATAGGATATTAGATATTAACAATACCACCATTCTTAGTCAAGCATCTTAATATATTAGTTAAGAATGATTACATCTTAGTCATAAGCATTCTCTCTATATATGTAAATACACACACACACATATACTTGTACATGTGTCTATATATACATATACAAATGTGTGTATTTGCATATATTTACACAAAAATGCATACAAATGTGCGTATTTAAAAATAAACTTTAGTTTTTCTCCTCATAGGAACTATGTCATTTTCCTATTACATAGAATTAATAAACTGAATTAGAGTCCTATCTCTGGGACTTTTCTAACCTTTCTTACACATCACTACTCTGAAAGTAAGGAATTTACATCATTCTGAATTTGGATTCTGTCATTAGTAGTTAAGAATTAATCACAAAGAGAATAAGATATCTTGAACCTGTTTCCAAAGCTGCATAGACATACTGAAGCTATTTAAATAAAATACAATACTAGTGAGAGGAAAAAGGAACCAAATGTATGTGTTTAACAATGAATGGTTGACACATCTTTTGGCTTTATGTTAAACCTAATGCATTGTGTCCTGATATCAAGATAAGAAGTTGGTAGATTCTTTCAAGAAAAAAGAGAGGGAAAAATAGATAGATTTACTGCAATCAAATGTGTCTTTTATGAGACTGCAAATTGAAGAGACAGGCAAAAGAAGCAGAAAACAAATAAAAGTCTGAAGTTCCATCTTAGATTGATTGATACCTGTGTTTGAGTTTCACCTTGCTACCTCTTTGGAAGTGGTTAAGGGAATGAGATACTCCTGGTGATGAGATGGGAGGCATTGTAATGAGCACACATGATATTCTGGGAAAATGATGAAGGTAAATAAACACAAAGTTATCCTAAGCTCCTAATATGATGGAGAGATTCACAATGTCTACATAAAAGATGAGTGCTGAATACCATTACAACCTTTATGCACAACTGCTGCATTCAAATATGCACCCAGTACACCTTCTCTGTTTCTCTATTTTTGTCTCCATCCTAGGGGCTAGTGATACAGAAGTGAACAAATCAAATTTATTTTTATCCTCACTAAGCATACATTTTTAGTAGTAAAAGAGAAAAAACTGAAATAAAGTGTGAAACAATGTAAGTTATTGTAAATCTAGCTAAATATTAACATGTGGAAAACACAGGCATGGTGTGAAAGATGACAATAAGATCTAGGTGGGATGGTTGGCAATGGTGTCTCTCAAAGGGAAGTAGGTATGATTCTCAATGAACTGTGGGGAAGAGCTGGCCACTGAAACAGCAGAAGGACAAGCTTTTTAAGTAAAAAGATCGGAAGTGCACAGGCCCTGAAGCAGTGAAGAGTTTAGCCTAACATAGTGCATAGTGCATGTTGCAAGTGCCCTGCCCAGGTCTCCTTCACATGCTGGAACATTCATTCCCTAGCTCCTGTGATGTTTGCTGACAATACACAGTTGCTTCCTTCTCTGCAATTGTCCTTGGCCAAAGAGGAGACCCAAATGAGTACTTAGTTGACTCCATTGGAGCATCACTTGGTACATGAAAAAGTCCAACAAGCATATCTGATCAGAACATGGTAACCAGCACCTCAGACTCCTCAGGGATGAGGGTCTAAATCTGCAGAAGTTCCAGTCTAGGAGGAATGAGGTATAGAACATGTGGCAGAGGAAGATGATAGGTTTCAGTAGGGGCTGTGGGAAAATTGCAGCATGGGATTGCAGTTTGTAAATTATCCAGGTTGTGACTAACTAGAGTGCTGGAGAAGCTGTGATTGTGGGGAATGAACTTAACAGGAAAACAAGTGGATACGAGCAGTACAAAAATTGTCCTGTGGAACACTTGTATTTCCCCAATCCACTTTCCTTGGCTGGTGCAGCCTCACCCACTCAATATACTGTAAGTGTTGACTGCTAGCAACTCATAACTGTTTATTTCTTTAAGGAATAGAACAAACAAATGGAATCAACAAATGGAATCAACCTCACCTGGTAAGTATCAGTCTTCCCTCACCTAAGAGCAAAGATATAGTCTATGACTAATTGAATTCAAGAGGCTGGCCCCATTATCTCAAGGTAGAAATAACTCTGTGGTGTAATTTGTGTCCAGAATTGTTGTGGAACTATTCAGAAGGTAGTCTTCATCTGAGACCAAATTACTGCTTAGTTCTTTCACCCTGATCTATCTACTTTTCTCGTATCTTTCCCCGTAAGCACATCCTAACACATATCTCATATCTTTTCCCCTGTAAGTACACCCTAACACATTTCGCCATCACGAATACTCATTGTAACTTCTGTTCCAGGAAAGTGACTGAAGACAGAGTGTTCTAAGAACCAAGAGAATGAACGTGGTTGATGTGTGGAGAGAAGAGATGGACCAAGATGAGATTGGAAAGGTAAACTAAGGAAATGAGATAATCCCTTTAAATTTCATTTTGTAAGCAAACAGAAATATTGAAAGGATTTTTGATGACAGAGAGGAGAAGACAGAGTGCATTTTATAATATTAAACACACACACATACACACACACAACCCCCCCACACACACCCCCCCACACACACACTACTTGTTTCTTTCAGTAGAGAATTGATCTGAGTTTGACAAGTAAGCGAAGTCCAAACAAAAATGTGGTTAAAAGAACCGGAAAAGAAATAAAAGTCAGAAGTTTCATCTTCGATTGATTGATACCTGTGTTTGAGTTTCACCTTTCTACCTCTTTGGAAGGGACAAAGTAGAATCATAACTGTTAAAGTTTTATTACGATGCTCACACCAAGTCTCTTCCTGCAAAATGTTAGAAAACAGGGTAAGACAGAGCGATTTCAACAAAAAATGATATTGCTTCCACTAACATTAAATGTTAAGGTGAAAAGGGTCCATGGTGATGGATCATTATTTCAAAAAGGAAAAAAGTCACATGAAAAGGAATAGTGGTTCCTCTTGATGTATAGTATGCCTGTATTATGGTTTTACAAAATTGTGAACTTGTGTAATAATATAAGAGGAGATACTGTTGAATTTCTAACTGTTTATACATTTAAATTCATATATGTAATGTTTGTTTTATCAATTACAATCTGAATTTCTAAGAAGCATGTTGACTTTTGCAATAAAGATGCAATATGGAATAGCTCACAATTGGAAAAAAAAGAAAAGAAAAAAGATAACAGTGTTACAAATGTAAAAGAGTTTGGAAAGTTTATGAACCATTCCAAAAGTTATAACAATCACCAAAAAAAAGTGACCAATATCATCATTTTTTCCCTTTTCCATCCAGAAGAGCCAAACCTATATCAAGCCATCTTTATGAAGACTATCTTAAGCCAGTGCAGCAAATTGTATTACATATTCTCCATGTTGATTAATTCATTCACTTATGCATTCATTAGTCAAATATTTGTTGAAAATTTATATGCCCAAGCACCTACTCTAAGTTCTGAGATGCATTACAGAAGACAACCATAACAAAAGTTTTCTCCTCATGGAGTTTACAGTCAATATACATCCTTCTATTAGAGCACTATTCATTTGATTTAGTAATCATATGGATTTTGTGTAGAACAAAGCATTTGTTTTCTTCTGCAATGACTTGTGTATTCAATAAAGATAAAAGTTGTTTGAGACACCTCTGCTTTTTTGGTGTCAAGCACAATGAACACAGAAATATAGACGCATAATAGATATGTGTTAATGATGATTCAGGGTGACTTCTGAAGGTTAATAATATGTTATAATCTGGTTTATTTGCAATTATAATATAGTTTCTTTCTCTTTTGCTTAAAATGATTTAGTGTTGTAGAACTTTCACACTACAAACTTCTCAAAAGCAATAAACCATCAGGGAAGAAATACGGACACAGAAAGAGACAGATTTTTCTGGAGCAGATTTATGAATGAATTAAATATTAAAGAGATAATCTCTATTGCTTTGTAGTTTAAGCAGCAATAAATGGGTGTTAGGATTGATTAAATGCTTGCAGTTTACTTCAAGGTTTAATTTGCTTTGAACTATTTATGGAAAGAATAAGTAAAAGGAATAGAAATATCGCTATCTCCCAAAATTTCTTTTTACAAAAGGTGTATTGGAGATGACATATTGTACCTGCAAATATTTTGACTTAGATGAGTTAGGTTTGCAAATTAAAAAGCACGAAGGGACTGCAATCATAGGGAGCGCAAGTTTCAGAATTAGATTGCCTGGTTTTAATTTTGATCAGACTGTCTTTTGAATACATGATCTGACATAATTTACTTAAATTCTCTGCTATTCTATTATATAATCTGCAAAATTATTGAAAAATTCATAAAACAAAGTTAAGTATGTATATATATGTCTGTGAGTATAAGTGTGTATGTGTGTGTTTTTGTGTGTATATATATATGTATAATGAGTTAAGACATACACAACTTATTCTTAGCATAGAGTCTGACATATAGCAAGTAATCAATGCATATCAATGGGTATAATTACTATTAAATATATAATTAACTCAGTGATTACACTGTGGTAGGTTTTGTCCTCTGTCCTTTACTGGATTAACAAATTATATCTTCCACAATTCCATGCAGGCACTATCTTCTTTCTCCCATTATATGGGAGGCCTAGAGACATAAGTAACAGGCACAGACAGTTTGTGTGTTGCAGAATGGACTCGAGCCCATACAATTTGTTTCCAAAGTCCACGCACATAGATATTATGAAGCAGCTGCATCAGAACAGATATTGGAGGAATGCATGAGTGACTAAATGCAAGAATGAATGCACAATGGATGAACTCACAGGACAGCAAATATTTGGAGCATTTTCATAGTGACAAACAGAAGTAATCTCTAAATCAATTCATCACTTGATTTTTTTGTTGTGAACTCATTTGTGTCTCTTTAAAAGCACTTAAAATGCACTATTGAGGTAATATCTTTAAAAATAAAATTTTCTTTTGACCAATGTGCATAATAAAATGAACATTCTAATGTACATAACACATATTTGAAACTTTGAAAACATCTGCAATCTTTAAACTAATAAATCTGCTACTAGAAAATTCCTAAAGGTGATAAGAAATATATATAAACAAATTCAGAATGACCAATAGTTTCCCCCCAAAAAATGATTAAATACATATTTTCTATTTTGTATAATCAAATTTAGTTATTAAATTACCTGAGTGTGCATTTGGCATATTGGTAAAAGAAATATAAAACTAATTATTTTAATAAGTAACTAATAAATTATCCTGTTATGGTATAGATAATATTTTTCCTGTTCTTTTCTCTGTTTTGTTTTCTTTTTCATGCCCAATCTAGATCATCAATTTATTTAAAAATCAATTGCCAGGGCTTCCTATAATGATCCTTGCTTTTGTGAATCCTTGCATCATTACTAATTTAGTTACTGTTCTTTTATAACATATTTTTAGTTCATGAGAAGAATAAAATGAGAACATAATCATTTAGTAACTAAATTGTGGTATAAAGTGATCAGTAGAATTTAATAACAAAAATAAAATGAATAATTTCTAGAGATAAGATCTTCAAACCATTATTTTGAATGTCTATTTTATTATTTTTTTTAAAAAGCTGGACTAGTGTGTTAGACACAATCTGGTTTGAACAAAAATATAGAGGTACTTCATCTTAGGACTTCTGAGAACATGTATGATGCTACCAAATCTTCTTGCTCTCTATTGGGCAATAGATTATGATATATTCATAAAATTATTTATATATTCCCCTAGTACATCTCTGGAGATTAGGTTTCTATAGAAAACATTGGAAATCCCATCTCTTGCATTGAATAACCATGTATCGTCTCATACACAGAGCAACAACTTAGAACCATTATTATCTGTTCCTAAAATATAAGGATTATGCAAATAGTAGCTAGGTTTTCATTCTAAAATATCTCTAAATGGCTTATAAATTCTAGTTCATTTTCTTTTGAAACACACAAAAGACGTATTTAAAGAAACCATCTGCTTTGTTTGCCCTTTTTGAATACCGGCTATTTTAGTCTGTGCTGCTAAAACAAAGTATCACAAACAAGGTAATTTACAAAAAACAGAATTTATTTTCTCACAGTTCTGGAGTCTGGGAAGTCCAAGAACAAGGTACCAGAAGGTTTGTCTGTCTGGTGAGGACAATGAATAGATCAACTAGGCAGAAAATCAATTAAGTAACCATAGATTTGAATTACACTTTAGACCAAGTAGAACTCACAGCCATATTCAGGACATTCCATCTAAAAGCAGCAGAATGCACGTTCTTTTCAATTGCCTACAGAAAATTCTCCAGAATAGATCATATGTCAGGCCACAAAACAAGACAATAAATTTAAGCAGATTGAAATTATATCCAGTTCCCTTTCAACTACAATGGCATGAAACTAGAAATCAATAACAGGAAGAAAACTGGAAAATGTACAACTATATGAACAATAAACAACACACAAGACAATAGTGTCAAGAAGGTAACAGAAATGAAATAAACAAATTTCTTGAGACAAATGAAAATAAAAACACAATATACTAAAAGATATAAATGTACCAAAAGCATTTCTAAGAAAGGAGTTTATAGTGATAAATGCCAACACTAAGAAGATGACTAATTTTATATAGACAACATAACTTTAAACTTAAAATAACCAGAAAAAAAGAACAAAGTCCAAAGCTTTGAAAACCATAAAAGGAAATAAAGATCACAGCAGTAATAAATGAAATAGAAATTAGAAAAAAATAGAAAAGATAAATAAAACTGAGTTGGTTTTTTGAAAAGATAAATACAATTGATAAAACTTTAACTAGTCTAAATAAGCAGAAAGGAAAAAGACTCAAATAAATGAAAAGTGAAAGAGAACACATTATAATCCATACTACAAAAATATAAAAGTCCCTGAGACTACTATAAAAATATATGCAAAGAAATTAAGTAATTAGAAAAAACATGATAAAGTTTTAGAAATATGCAACCTTTCATTGACTGAATCATGAAAAAATAGAATATACAAATAGCAAGTCAGAAGATTAAGTTAGTAAACAAGTATCCTCCTTCACTTATAAATTCTACCAAAAAATTAAAGAAGAATTAATAGCAATCCTAAAACTCTCCCAAAAAAATGAAGAGAAGGAAAACTTCTAAAGACACTTCATGAGGCCAGCATTACCCTACTACCAAAGCCAGGTGAGAATACCTGAAAAAAAGAAAATTGCAGGTCAATAATCCTGATGAACTTGAATGTAAAAATCCTCAACAAAATACTAGCAAACCAAATTCAACAGTACATGAAAAGGATTAACACTGTGTTCAAGTGAGATTTATCTTTGGAATGCAAAGATGGTTCAACATACGCAAATCAATAAATGTGATATATCACATTAACAGAATAAAGGATAAAATTTCTACAATCTTTGATATATTTATTTTCTTTCTATTGGCTATATACCCAGTGGTGGAACTGCTGGATTATGTAGTATTAATGGCTCAATTTTCAAGTTTTTAAGGAGGAAACTCCATGCTGTTTTCCACAGCGGCTGTACTAATTTATTCCCACCAATAGTGTATGAGGGTTGCCCTTTCCCCACATCCTCACCAGCATCCATTATTCTCTGACTTTTGATTTTTTGAAAAAGCCATTTAAACTAAAGTGAGATAATATATCATTGTGGTTTTGATTTTCATTTCTCTGATGATTAGTGATATTAAACATTATAAAATATACTTGTTGGCCATTTATATGTCTTCTCTTGAGAAATGCCTATTTACATTTATTGCCCATTTTAAATTGATGATGATGATGATTATTATTTTGCTATTAAGTTGTTTGAGCTCCTTAAGCTAAAAGTTTTATAGCTTAAGTTCTTATATTTAAGTTTTTAATCAATTTTGATTCGATTTTTTAATATAGTGAGAGATAGAGGTTCCTAGAAACAACATTAGCTGAACTATGTATAAATTATGGAAGATTAACGTTTCCTTTGTGAGGAAACTTTTTGTTATCAAAAGAGAGTGGGCCAGGGGTGGTGGCTTATGCTGGTAATCCTAGCACTTTGGGAGGTTGGGTGGGAGAATAACTTGAGACTAGGAGTTTAAGATCAGCCTGGGCAACAAAACAAAATCCTGTCTCTACAAAAAATAAAATAATTAGCCAGGCATGATGGCATGCACCTATAGGCCCAGATAATTGGGAGGCTGAGGCAGTAGGACCATTAGCGCCCAGGAGTTCAAGGCTGCAGTGAGCTCTGATCACACCATTGCACTCCAGCCTGGGAGGCAGAGCAAGATCCTCTAAAAAAAATAATAACATAACATAAAAAAGAAAGGATGGGGAATGAGACATGTGACCTTTGTTTAATATTATTTACACTAGATACCAAGTAAAACATTATACTTATATAATATCGTCTCATTGAGTTCTTATAATGAATCATTTCATAAATTATCATTATAAAATCAAATATGAGGAAATTTAGTGTGGATGAACTACGTGATTTTTTTCTTATGTAATTCAGCTCATAATGTAGCACCATAAGAATTCAAGCACCCAGGTTTTAAATGAATATGAATGTCTTCTTCATAAGAGCTAGCCAGTTTTCTGTAGTTATTCTTTCCAAAATTTATTGAAAAATTCTCCATTATTCTTGCTCTCCCTGAAAGATCAATGTGATTCAGATTTCATGACTGGGAGAAAAGCAGTACCATGACAACACCAGTGCCGTAATTTTGAGAGGTCTGTGACTTCACAGTTCCCTCATAATTAGCTAGATGTTTGCTCACAAATGTAAACACAAGCACACATTTTTAAAGGTTATTTCACTTAGACAATAGGCATGTTTCAAGGAATCAACAAGACTAATCAAGATGTTCCTCATGGATGAATTGGATCAAAACACTTTAAAGAGTCTATAAAATTAGTTCACACTTCAAGTAATATCTATTATAAGGATAATGGTAGTTACTATTTAACAGTATTAAATGCCTCATATGTATTACCAAATTTAACCTCATAATATCCCAGTGTGATAGGTTATTTCCTCCATTATTTTTCCCACTATCCTGGAAAGGAGATTGCCCTTCATAAGCTATAGAGTCAAGGTTCCAGCCTGAGTAGTATGATTTTAGAAACCATGCTCTTATCCTCTATCATACATCTCAACATTTGAATCATTTATATAACTTTTCAGAAACTTTGGTAATTACTTTTAGATGTGTTTTAAGTTGCAACAACTCAGACTTTTCTTTCTACATTTTGTTCCTAAAGCATTTTATAAATACCAAGGTTATGGAAAGGCTTTTTACATTTTATAGAGTTTGTTCAGGGACCCACTGCTAAACATCAGTGTTAAGTTCTGTTCTGTCTAGTTTCTATGCCATATGGCATCATTCTTCTTTCAATATATGTTAGTGTTAAAAGAATGTATTTTTTCCTTCAGTTTGCACAGTACCTTTTATAGAAATGGCATAAACATTACTTTTTCTAAAAAATATCACTTAAATAATTAAATGATTTTACAAGGGAACAAAAGGACACTTTAAATTTCCCTGGAACTTTCAAATCCCTTTAATAAAACACTGAATCCTTTTTTTTTCCCCCTGAAATTCTTTCCCAGTGGTATGTAGCTATTTATTTACTTATTTACTTTATAAGGGAATTAGCATTTGTTATCTCAACAGCGAGGCCTTTTTTCAGATAGTCTTATTAATAGTTTATTATTTGAATCTTTTGGTGCCTTGTATTCAAGAGTCTTTATTTGGACACTGTAGAGATGTCAGAACAAATTATTCTTGTAGATTGTAATCCTTTAATATCTTAAAAATTGTATGTACATATTTAGATTAAATTTAATTTTTAAAATTTTATTGAGTTAAAACTTACCTACCATGCAATTTATCCATTAAACATGTACATAAGGATATTCAAAGTTTGTATCTATCACCGAAATCAATTGTAGTAAATTTTAATTACCCAGTAGAAAACCTTGCACTCTTTAGTAATCATTACCCAAGCTCCCTTCCCCTCAGTGCAAGGCAACCACTAATCCACTTTCTGTCTCTATAGATTTGCTTACTCTGAAAATGTCATGTAATGGAATCATACAACATGTGGTTCTTTGTTATTGATGTCTGCCACGTAGCATAATGTTTTAAGGATTTATCCATGTGATAGCATGTATAAGTATTTTGTTTTTATTGCAGAATAATATTACATTATATGGGCATACAAATTTTTTTCTGTCCTTTCATTGGTTGGTAGATATTTTTGTTTTCATTTCTGATTACTGTGAGTATTCTTGCTCTTAACATCACAAACAAATTTTTGTGTGGATGTATGTTTTTTTCTTAGCTGTATTTCTAAGAGTGGCATTACTGGATTATATGGTATTTCTGTTTAACTGTTTAAGGAATGGACAAATAGTTTTCTAAAGCAGCTGCACCATTTTACATCATTATTGTATGAAACTCCCAATTTGTTCGTATTTTTGTCAGCACTTGTTTCTATCTGTCTTTTTAAACTCTAGCCATCTTCATGGGAGAATGTGATAGATTTTTGTGTTTTTAACTTGCATTTATCTCGTGACTAATGATATGCAATGTCATTTAATAAGTGCTTATTGGCCACTCATATATCTTCTTTGGAGAGATGCTTACTCAGGTATTTTGCTCACTGAAAAAATTGTGTTAAATTCTGTCCTTTTATTATTTAGTTGTAATCGTTATGCCCCTTATAAGTTAAGGAGATACAATTGTTTTTCCAATTAATATCTTTTGATGTATAAAGATATTAATTTTGATAATGTTGTTTATTTATTTTCTTTTGCCTTTCATGCTTTAGTGTCTTATATGCCAATCTGTAATCTATGATAGCTTTAGTCTTACATTTAGGTATTTGATCTATTTTGTATTAATTTTTAAATATGGTTTATAGAAAATGTCCAACTTTATTTTTTGCATGTAGATATCAAGTTCTCCCAGAAGTACTTACTGGAAAAATGATTTTCTTCTCATTGAATTGTTAGGCACCTGTTGCAAATGTTAATTTACTGTAAATGTAAGGGTTTATTTCTGGACTCTCAACTTTATTTCATTGATTTTTATATATACCCTTGGGCCAGTACCACACTCTTGATTACTGTAGCTTTCTTTAAAGTTTTAAAAATGGGAAGTATGGATTTTTAAAAATTTTCTCCTATATTTCAAGTTTCATTTATGGATTTGGGTCTTTTTAATTTTCATATGAATTTTAGGTTCATCTTGTCAATTTCTTCAAATGATAGGGACTTTTGATAGACATTGTGTTGAATCTGTCAATCAATTTGGGGTGTATTGTCATCTTAACTATACTAGTGTTCTGATCCATAGCACAGTGTATTACTTCATTTATAGGTTTACTTTTATTTATTTCTATAATTTTTACATTTTCAGATTGTAAGTTTTATAAATTTTTGTTAATTTATTCTTAGGGTTTTAAAGGTATTATAAATTAAATTGTTTTCTTAATTTTATTTTTAGTTTCCTCATTGCTACTGTATAGAAATGCAATTGAATTTTGTATATTGATCTGTATCCTGTAATTATGCTTGACTCATTTATTAGCTTGAATATTTTTTCTTTTCTTTTTTTTTTTAAAGAGTTTTCTATCATACAGTATATAAGTAGAGATAATTTTAATTCTCTTTTCCCATCTGGAAGCCTTTCATTTCCTTCTTATCTAATCGCTCTGATTAAGCTCTCTGGTATAGTGTTGAATGGAAGAAGAGAGAGTGACAATCCTTGTCTTCTTGATCTTAGCAGGGAAGATTTTATACTTTCATCATCAAGTCTGATATTAGCTTTGATAGATCAGCTTCACCTTTTTTAGGGTAAAGAAATTCCCTATTATTCCTAGTTTGTTGAATGTTTATTTCATGAAAAAGTGTTGAATTTTATCAAATGCTATTTCCATTTGAGAATGGAAATTCTTTGAGAAGATAATATATTTTTGTTCCCTATTTTATTGCTATTGCCTGTTATATTAATTGATTTTGGTATGCTAAATCAACATCATATTCCTGAGATAAATTCCAACTGGTTACAACTGTATATATGTATATATACACACACACATACATATATATATATATAGTAGTATGTATAAATATGTTAATATTTAATTAGTGTACTTTGTATGTTGATGGAATTAATTTGTTAGGATCATGCTGAGAACTTTTCCCATCTTTATTCACAAGAGATATATTACTCTGTAATATTTCTTTCCCTTATGTTATCTCTGGTTTTGGTATCAGAGTAATACTGGCTTTATAGAATAAACTGAGAAGTGTTTATTTCTCTTCAATTTTTAAAAAGGGTTTCTGAATAATCATATAAATTTACCTGTGTATATTTGGCAAAATTAACCAGTAAATCCATCTGGTTGTGGAATTTTTGTTTTCTTTGTGGAAGGGGCTACATTTTTTCAGATTGTCTTTTTTCTTAAGTCAATTTCATAGTTTTTGTTTCTCTAGGAGTTTGTTCATTTTATCAAAGTCATAATATTTGTTGACATATAGTTGTTCGAAGTTTCACCTTATAATACTTTTTATTATTGTATGGTCAGTGGTAATGTTCCCTTTTACTTCTGATTTTAATAATTTGAGAATCATTCTATTTTTGTTAGATCATCTATCTAAAGTGTGTACATTTTGTCAGTCTTTTCTAAGAACTAGATTCTGGTTTTGTTAATATTATTTATTTTTTTCTACTCTCTATTTCATTAGTTTTTCTTTTAATCCTATTTTTTCTTGCTCTGCACTTATTTTGATCTTTCTTTTCTTAGTATCTTAAAGTGGAAGGCTAAGTTGTTCATGTGAAATATTTCTTCTTTTATAATAAGGCTGTAAAGCTCCCTCTAAGCACTGCTTTAGCAGCATCCCGTAAGTTTTAGGATATTGTGTCTAAATTGTTATTCATTTGCAAGTATGTCTGCTTTTCTTTTTAACTATTTTTTGAGTCATTAGTTATTTGAAGATGTTTTGATCAATTTCCATATATTTATGAATTTTTCAAATTCTTTTCTTAATTTTGAATTGAATGTGATTATGGCCAGTTAACAAAATTAGCATAATATCAATTGTTTTAAATATTAAATCCTGTTTTATATACTAGCATATGGTCTATTCTGAAATATATTCCATATGTACTCGGGAAGAATGCAAATCTGCTGTTGTTAGGTACTGTGTTCTATAGAGGCCTGTTAACTCCAATGTGTTTATAGTATTATTCAAGTCCTTTATTTACTTGTTGAGCTTCGGTGTTTTTTGTTCTATTAATTACTGAGAGTGTCCCAGTAATATTTGGTGTCCCAAGTATTATTGGTAAATTGTCTGTTTCTTCTTTCATTTATTTCAGCCTCTGTTTCAAGTATTTGGGGGTTCTATTGGTCAGTGCATATATTAAAAACTACTATAATTTTGAACCTTTTATTATCATAAAATGTCCCTCTTTATGCAAGACAGGATTTTAGTTTTAAATATTATTTTTTGATGCTAGAATAGCCACTCCATTTTTCTCATGGTTGCTTTTTTTTCAATAATGTATTTTCCCACCATTTTCCCTTAAATCTATTAATATATTTGAATCCAAAATGTCTCCTGTAGGGGCCAGGTGCAGTGGCTCATGCCTGTTATCCCAGCACTTTGGGAGGCTGAGGTGGATGGATCATTTGAGGCCAGGAGTTTGAGACCAGCCTGGCCAACAGGGCGAAACTCTGTCTCTACTAAAAATACAAAAATTAGCCGGGTGTGGTGGCACGCACCCATAATCCCAGGCACTCGGGAGGCTGAGGCACGAGATCGCTTGAACCCAGGAGGCGGAGGTTGCTGTGAGCTGACATGGGGCCACTACACTCCAGCCTGGGTGACAGGGCAAGACTGTGTCTCAAAAAAAAAGTGTCCCCTGTAACAGTATAGAATTAGTCATTAATTTTTTATCCAGTTTGAGACTCTCTCCCTTTGAGTATTTGATATATTCACTTTTAAAATCTGTATCAATATATCTGGATTTACTTTTGCAATTTTTATCTTTATATAGCTAATATTATTTTTGTTTCTCAATTTTTAAAATTATTTACTTTGAATGAAGTGATTATTTTTCTAGTATAACATTCACATTTGACCGGGCATGGTGACTCACGCCTGTAATCCCAGCACTTTGGGAGGCTGAGGTGGGCGGATCATGCAGTCTGTAAATCGAGACCATCCTGGCTAATATGGTGAAATCCCATCTCTACTAAAAATACACACAAAAAAAATTAGCCTAGCTTGGTGGCGGGCGCCTGTAGTCCCAGCTACTCTGGAAGCTGAGGCAGGAGAATGGTGTGAATCCGGGAGGCGGAGCTTGCAGTGAGCTAAGATCGAGCCACTACACTCCAGCCTGGGCAACAGAGAGAGACTCAGTCTCAAAACAAACAAACAAACAAACAAAATTTTAATTATTTTAATGTTCTAAATTTATTTTAATGTTCTAAATTTATTTTTT
This sequence comes from Papio anubis, assembly GCF_008728515.1. NCBI lineage: Eukaryota > Metazoa > Chordata > Mammalia > Primates > Cercopithecidae > Papio > Papio anubis. The sequence goes on along the minus strand of NC_044993.1, from coordinate 27,118,157 downwards.
ATTGTTGTATTCTTAGTAATTATTCTAGGGCTTATTTTATGTGTGTGCATATGTGTGCGTGTATATGTTTTTATATATATATATATGTAAACATCAGAATCCATTTTAAGTTTATGCTAACTTAATTCCAGTGATATAGAATTATTACTCCTGTGTAGATCTATTTTTCCTCCAGCTTTGTGTTATTATGATTACATATATTACCTGTACATATGTCACAAACTCAATGGCATTGTTACAACTATTGTTTATATATTTTATATCTATTAAATAAGCTGAGATAAGAAAAGAGAGCAGGAATATATATGCAAACTTTGTTTTATTTGTATTCATATTTATCATTTATTTAGTCTATTCATTTGTGCCTTTGAGTTTAGGTTGCCCTCTGTGTCATTTTCTTACTCTGGTACAACTCTGCTTCCTCTCACATTCTTTGTGCTATTGTTGTCAAATGCATTACATTTCTATATGTTATAGCACCAACAATAACTATATGATTTTATACATATTGCTCATAAAATTGCTTTTTAAATCATTTAAGCTAAGACATAATAAAATATAAATTCATACTTTTTAATAATTATATAATTGTCTATAATGATCTTTACTCTTGCTCTTCGTTTTTTTGGTGCAGATTTATATTTCCGTCAGGATTTACTTGCATTAAGTACAAAATACTTCTTTTAGTTTTTTTTTTTTTTTTTTTGTAAGTCGGGTTGGCTAGCAATGCATTCCTTTGAGCTTGTTTGTTTTGCTTTCTTTTTGTTTTGTTTAAATCTGGGAATGTATTTATTTCACTTTCATTTTTGAAAGATTGCTTTGCTAGATATAGGATTTTTGGTTTACATCTTTTTCCTCTTTAGTTCTTTGACTGTCCCATACCAGCATATTCTGCATTCCACTGTTTCTAATGAAAAGTTAGACATAGTCTTTTCTTTTTTTTATTTTTATTTCAATAGCTTTTGTGGTACAAGTGGTTTTCTATTACATGGATAAATTATGTAGTGGTGAATTCTGAGATTTTAGTGCATTCATCACCCATTAGAGTACATTTGTACCTAACATGTAGTTTTTTTGTGTGTGAGGGAAAGAAAGAAAGATCAGACTGTTACTGTGTCTATATAGAAAGAAGTAGACATAAGAGACTCCATTTTGTTCTGTATTTGAGATACTGTTACTCTGTGACCCTACCCCCAACCTTGTCCTTGCAAGAGACATGTGCTGTGGTGACTCAAGGTTTAAAGGATTTTGGGCTGTGCAGGGTGTGCTTTGTTAAACAAGTGCCTGAAGGCAGCTTGCTGGCTAAAAGTCATCACCATTCTCTTAATCTCAAGTACCCAGGGACACATACACTGCCAAAGGTCGGAGGGACCTCTGCCAAAGGTCGCAGGGATCTCTGCCTAGGAAAGCTAGGTATTATCCAAGGTTTCTCCCCATGTGATAGTCTGAAATATAGCCTCATGGGATGGCATCCCCCAGCCTGACACCCGTGAAGGGTCTGTGCTGAGGATGACCAGTACAAGAGGAAAGAAGGCCTCTTGGCGGTTGTTGGCTGTTGAGATAGAGAAAAGCATCTGTCTCCTGCCCGTCCCTGGGCAATGGAACATCTCGGTGTAAAACCTGATTGTATGTTCTGTTTACTGAGAAAGGAGAAAACCGCCTTGGGGCAAAAGGTGGGACTTGCTAGAGCAATGCTGCTCTTTATGCACTAAAAAGGTTTATGGAGATGTTTGCATATGCTATCAAGGCACAGCACTTTTCCTTAAACTTATTCATGTCACAGAGATCTTTATTCATATGTCTTGCTGCTGACCTTCTCCCTATGATGATCCTATTATCCTGTCACTTCCCTTTTTCTAAGATGGTAAAGATAATTATCAATAAATACTAAGGGAACTCAGAGACTGGTGCTGGCGTGGGTCCTCTGTATGCTGAGCGCCGGTCCCCTGGGCCCACTTTTTCTTTCTACTTTGTCTCTGTGTCTCATTTCTTTTCTCAAGTCTCTCGTTCCAGCTAACAAGAAACGCCCACAGGTGTGGAGGGGCAGGCCACCCCTTCATTTTTTAATCTGAGATACCTCCCACCCTCCCCCTTCTGAGTCTCTCAAGTCTATTATGTCACTCTGTGTGCCTTTGCATACTCATAGATTAGCTCGTACATAGAAGTAATAACATACGGTTTTTAGTTTTCCATTCCTGTGTTACTTCACTTAGAATAATGGCCTCCAGTTTCACTCAAATTGCTGCAAAAGACGTTATTTCATTCCTTTCAATGGCTGCGTAGTATTTCATCTGTATATATACCACATTTTCTGTATCCACTCATTAGTTGATGGGAATTTAGGTTGGTTTGACATCTTTGTAATTGTGAATTTTGTTGCTATAAACATACACGTGCAAGTGTCTTTTTCATATCATGACTTATTTTGCTTTGGGTAGATATTCAGCAGTGGGATTGCTGGATCAAATGGTAAATCTACTTTTAGCTTTTTAAGGAATCTCCATACTGTTTTCCATAGAGGTTGTACTAATTTACATTTCCACCAACAGTGTATAAGTGTTCCCTTTTCCCTACATTCACACCAAAATCTATTGTTTTTTGACTTTTTAATAATGGCCATTCTTGCCGGAGTAAGGTAGTATCTCGTTGTGGTTTTAATTTGCATTTCCCTGATGATTGGTGATGTTGAGCATTTTTTCATATTTTTTTTGCCACTTGTGTGTCATCTTTTGAGAAATGTCTATTCATGTTATTTGCCCTCTTTATAATGATGTTATTTTTTTTCTTGATAATTTGTGGAGTTTCTTGTAGATTCTGCATACCAGTTCTTTGTCAGATACATAGTTTGCAAATATTTTCTCTCATTCTGTGGTTTGTCTGTTTACTCTGTTGATTATTTCTTTTGCTGTGCAGACATGTTTTAGTTTAATTAGCTCCCACTTATTTATTTTTGTTTTTGTTGAGTTTGTTTTTGGGGTCTTAGTCATTAATTCTTTGCTTAGGCTGACATCTACAAAAGTGTTTTTGATGTTGCCTTCTAGAATTTTTATAGTTTCAGGTCTTATATTTAAGTCTTTGATTTATTTTGAGTTGATTTTTATGTAAGATGAGAGATAAGAATCCAGCTTCATTCTTCTATATGTGGCCTGTTAGTTTTACCAGCTCTGTATATTAAATAGGGTATCTATTCCACAATTTATGTTTTTGTAGCTTTGTTGAAGATCAGTTGGTTATACGTATTTGGCTTTATTTCTGAGTTCTCTATTTTCTTTTATTGGTCTATTCTGTTTTGGTAACTATAACCTTGCAGTATAACTTAAAGTCCAGTAATGTGATGCCTCCAGATTTGATGTTTTTGCTTAGTATTGCTTTGGCTATCTGGGCTCTCTTTTGATTCCATAAGAATTTAGGATTCTTTTTTTCTAATTCTCTGAAAAATAATGTTGGTATTTTGATGGGAATTGCATTGAATTAGTAGATTGCTTTGGGCAGTACAGTCATTTGACAATATTGATTCTCACTACCCATGAGTGTGGGGTACATTTCCATTTGTTTGTGTCATTTGTGATTTCTTTCAGTGCTGTTTTGTAGTCCTTGTGAGATCTTTCACCTTTTTGGTCAAGTATATTCTTATATATTTTGTTTTATTCTTATTTTGAAGCTGTTGTAAAAGTGATTGAGTTATTGATTTGATTCTTAGCTTGGTTGTCGTTGGTGTTTAGCAGTGCTACAGATTTGTGTTACATTGATTTTGTAACCTGAGACTTTACTGAATTTGTTTATCAAATCTAAGAACCTTTTGAAGCAGTCTAGGATTTTCTAGGTATAGAATCATATAATCTGCAAACAGTGACAATTTGACTTATTTTTTCCAATTTTTGATGCCCTTATTTCTTTCTCTTTCCTAATTGCCCTGGCTAGTACTTACAGAATTATGTTGAATTGGATGATGAAAGTGGGCATCCTTATCTTATTCCTGTTCTCAGAGGGAAAGCTTTCAACTTTACTGTATTCAGTATGATGTCGTCTGTGGGTTTGTCATATAGAGCTTTAATCATTTTGAAATAGGTCCCTTGTATGCCTAGTTTGGTGAGAGTTTTTATCATAAAGGGATGCTGGATTTTGTTAAATGCTTTTTCTGCATCAATTGAGATAATCTTATGGTTTTTGTTTTAATTCTGTTTATGCAGTGTATCACATTGACTTGTGTGTGTTAAGTCATACCTGTATTCCTGGGATTAAACTCACTTAATCATGACGAATTATCTTTTTGATGTGCTTTTGATTCAGTTAGCTAGTATTTGATTGAGGATTTTCACATCTATGTTCATCAGGAAAATGGGTCTGTAGTTTCTTGGTTGTTGTTGTGGTTGTTTTTGTGTCTTTTCCTGCTTTTGATTTCAGGGTGATACTAGCTTCATAGAATGATTCAAGGGGGATTTCTTTTTTCTCAATCTTTTGGAGTAGTTTCAGTAGTATTGGTACCAATTCTTCTTTGAATGTTTGGTAGAATGCAGCAGTGAATCCATCTGGTCTTGGCTTTTTTTGTTGGCAATTTTTAAATTCCCATTTCAGTCTTGCTGCTTGTTATTGGTCTGTTCAAAGTTTCTACTTCTTCCTTACTTAGTCTCGGAGGGTTATATGTTTCCAGGAATTTGTTCATTTTCTCTAGGTTTTCTAGTTTATGCATATAAAGGTATTCATAGTAGTCTTGAATGATCTTTTGTATTTCTGTAGTGTAGGTTGTAATGTCTCCAGTTTTATTTCTAATTGACCTGATTTGAGTCTTCTCTTTTTTTTTGCTCTCTATCTCACTTCTTAGGTATAGCAATAACTGTTTTATGAATCTAGGAGCTCCAGTGTTGGGTGTATATAAATTTAGGATTGTAATATCTTCTTGCTAAATTGAATCTTTTATCATTATATAGTGACTATCTTTGTCATTTTTAATTTTGTTGCTGTGAAGTCTGTTTTGTCTCATATAAGAATAGCTACTCCTACATGCCTTTAGTTTCCATTTGTATGAAATACATAATCCCATATTTTTTGGAGACTTTATTTGCTTTGATTCATTTGTCTTTATTTTTGTCTGATTTGGTTAATTCAAAAGCCATGTTTTCAACTCTGAATTTCATTTTTTTAACTTCTAGTCTATTGTAAGAACTAGGTAGTAGTCTTATTGAGAGTGTCCCTTATATATGATGAGTCAGTATTTTTGTTGTTGTTTGCTTTTTGCAGCTTTTAATAGTTTCTCCTTTTCTTTAAATTTCAGCATTTTTACTCAGGATCTCTTTGCATTTATATTACTTACAATTAGTTGAGTGTCTTGAATGTGTAGATTTATATTTTTCAGCAATTTTGGAAAGTCTTCATTGGTCGTTTCTTCAATTTATTTTTTCTGTTATTTTTCTTCTCTTCTTTTTCTGGTACTTCCATTATGCATACATTGGTGTGCTTAAAGTACCCTGCATTCCTCTGAGACTCTGATGATTTTTCTTTATGCTAAAATCTCTGTTCTCCAGATTGCATAATCTCTATTAACCTATCTTTTAGTTCACTGATTTGTTCTTTTGCCTGTTCAGATTTTCTGTAGAACCCCTTTATTTTGGTTATTGCTCATTTCATCTACAGCATTAACATTTGTTTCATTCTATAATTGATGTATCTTCATTGATATTCTCTATTTAATGAGACATTGTCTTACTTCCTTTATATCTTTAAGCTTCATTTCCTTTACTTCTGTGAACATATTTATAATGGCTAATTTGAAGTCTTTGTCTGTTAAACCTGACATCTTGTCCCTCTCATTGACAGTTTCTGTCTCCTACTTTTATTCCCGTGTATTGGTCGCAGCTTCCTGTTTCTTGCATATCTCATTTGTTGCTGTGGAAAGTGCACACTGTGAGTAACATTTTAGTAACTTAGGATACTGACCCCTACCACACCCCCAGGTTTTGTTGTTTGTGTTCACTTAATGTGTGTGCGTGTGCATGTGTATGTGTGTTTGTAAACTTGGTTAACTATTTTAGTGATGATTTTTTCTTCTGTAGTCTGAAGCTTTTGGTGTCACTTTTTACAGGGTGCCATCTTAGGTATGTGTGTAATCACACTGGGGTGACAGTCTTTCCTTGGCTGTCCCTTTCCCTAATTTCTCTGTTAAGCTGCCAACTTCATTAGGTATTACATTCAGACTTCTAGGCTCCAATAATTATGGGCTGATTGCTCTGTTGTTGTGACAGTGCTCTGGGACATAAATTGCTTAGCTGTCTTAACTAATTTAGTTCAGGCAGAGATGGGTTTTGATGGCAGTCTTTGAGGTTAGTACTAATGCCAGTAATGCTTTCTCTTTCCACTTTTCTCTGATGAATTAGCTAGTCTGTGGCTTAACTTGCTAGTCTTAATTGTATTTATTTATTTATTTATTTGAGATGGAGCCTCACTCTGTCACCAGGCTGGAGTACAGTGGCACGATCTCGGCTTACTGCAACTTCCACCTCCCAGGTTCAAGCAATTCTGCCTCAGCCTCCTGAGTAGCTGGGAGTACAGGTGCACACCACCATGCCTAGCTAATTTTTGTATTTTTAGTAGAGATGGGGTTTCACCATGTTGGCCAGGATGGTCTCGAACTCTAGACCTCGTGATCTGCCCACCTCGGCTTCCCAAAGTTCTGGAACTATAGGCGCGAGCCACCGCGCCCGGCCGTGTTTTTATTTTTGAGAGCACCCTTACACTTGAATTTTCCTCACAATCTGTTTCAAGTAAAGTCAGTATTCTTTAGGAGAGACCAGAGCATTTTTTTTTAATGGACTACCTTTCCCCTGGGACAAATTCTCTGAGCCATTACTCTAGGTTCTGAGTGAGATGGTAGCTTCTGGGTGTTTTTACCTTGTTTCTACCAGTGTATAAACTTCGTTCTAAGAACAAGATGGGACAATGATGACTGAAGCCCCAGTATTCTTACTCTAATGAACTTACACGTAAGGACCCGATGGAGGAAAGGAGTTCCAGACCCTTTTGCTGCACTTACCAAAAATTTAGCCTCTTCAACTTAGAAGTGGAGGAGATAAGAAAGTGCAGCTGGTACTAAGGGAGGAGACCACCCCTCATATTGTCTTACGCCCAATTTCTGCCTCCAAAGAAAGAAGAAGTAAAAACTGAAAGGTGGAAATGAAATCCACAAGCAGACAGTCCGGTGCCACACCCTGGGCCTGGTAGTTAAAAGATCAACTCCTGACCTAATCGGTTATTTGCATAAGAAAAGCACTGTGAAGATCCCTGTCCTGTTCTGTTCCATTCCGTTCTAATTACCGGTGCATGCAGCCCTCAGTTACCGAGTCACGTACCCACTGCTTGCTCAATCCATCACGACCCTCTCACGCGGACCCTCTTGGAGTTGTGAGCCCTTAAAAGGGACAGGAATTGCTCACTTGGGGAGCTTGGTTGTTGGAGACGTGTGAGTCCTGTGAACCCCCCACTCGAATAAAGCCCTTCCTTCTTTAACGCGGTGTCTGAGGGGTTTTGTCTGTGGCTTGTCCTGCTACAGGATGGCTGTAGACAATATGCACATTATCCAAACATACCAAGGACAATTTTTGGACAACTGTCACTTTCTCAATGCAATGAGGCCCATGTTACAAATAAGGAAATTGATGCTCAGAGAAAAGGATAATACTTGCAAAAACGACAAGTTAGGAGCCAGATTTAAACTTCAATGTGCTTGTTTCCAAATTGTCTTTTTGCCATTGTTCAAAACACTGTGCTGGCTGGAACATTTTGTGGTGAAAGAATGTGTTAAAAACTAATGGGATGGGTGTGGTATGACTAAAGAGTACAGAAGCTAGTCAGAGTTTCCAATGGCCACACTGTGGTGGGAGGGGCAGGAAACACAAGCAAGGATAAATGTAATTCCCGTTTTGCATTATTACCCAAGGAATAATAAATATTCACAAACACATAGTGATTAACTAAATACCTAAATAAATGGAGAAGAAAAAACTTCTCACTAAAAATTTCATATTGACAAATTTCAGAAATGAGAATAAAAAGATCACAATAGTTTAATAAAATTTAATTCTAAATTTTTAATTAAATTGAAATTAATAAAATCACAATAATACATTCTAAAGGCAAGATCCCATGGCAATAATAAAATTAGTACAAAGGATTATAAGCAAAATCAGTATATTTTCATAATCTCAAAATCTCTTCTCTGGAATATTTAGTAATTATAAAGGGAAAAGAGTGATTTTACAGTGGTGATTGCTGGCAGTTACCACCATAATCAGTTGATCAAGTTTAACATCATCAATAGCACATCGATATTAAGTACTCCCATGTGATGATACATCATAGCCTCTTTCATGTTTTTTGTGACAAATGAACTAAATTGCATCATAAGCAAATATTAGACAAACCCAAGTGGAGTGACATGTATAACATAACTGAGCAGTGTTCTTCAAAAGTGTCAAGATCACGTAAGGTAAAAAAGAAAAGACAGGGGAGATGTCATAAATTGGAGAAAAGAAGAAAGACATGGCACTTAAATGCAGTCTGGGGTCCTAAATCAGAGACTGGAACAGAATAAAGAACATTAATTTTAAAAATATTGAAATCCAAATACATTTTTTTCAGTTAATAGTGTTGTGCCAAGGTTTCTTTTATAATTTTGACAATTATTGTGTGGTTATGTAAAGTTTTAACAGTAGAGAAAGCTAGGAGATGGGTATATAGGATTTCTCCCCACTCTTTTTGCAACTTTAAGTTTAAAATTTTCAAAATATGAAACATTTTTAAAAAATGCATAGTGGCTCAGGCTTATATTCTTCTGTGCTACCCCATCGTCAGTAAATTTTTTATCTATTGGTTATGAGAGCAATGTAAACAATTTGACATTAGTGATGCATGTTAAATGTCACAGAAGCACAGAGGGAAAACGGGAGTTAATCTGGATACCAATGAGCATGTGAGAATGAGCTCAAGGAAAAGTCCCATGGGGAAGCTAACTGAGCAGGACTGTGAAGAGCAGCTAGGCTTTTTACCAGTGAGAGAAGAAGTTGAAGATAATAACATTGATTTATACAGCAAGGCTGAAGGTGGAGTAAACAGAGAGGAAGACAGTTGTTTCTGAACAAGTAAGTGCATGGAAGAATTATACATTAAATAAAGCAAAAGGTCTTGTAATCAAATCATGAAGGACTTCAAGTACCTAGAAAATGGATTGCAATGAGAAATACAGGTAAAGGCAGCTATTTGAGGCCAACATTTATGTGATATAAAATAATCTCTGCAGTTATAGTAATAAGCACATATCCATAAATGCTAGTTCTCTTTGCTGAAAGTCACAGATATTCTCTGTGCTTTTAAAATATATCAGTCAAAATACAATAATTGTCAGTAGCTTTTTCTTCTGAGACAATTGTGTACCATAAATGCTGGTTCTCTTTGCTGAAAGTCACAGATATTCTCTGTGCTTTTAAAATGTTATCAGTCAAAATACTAATAATTGTCAGTAGCTTTTTCTTCTGAGACAATTGTGTATATCAATTGATTTTATACTGATGTTACAACTTTTATAAATGGGTGTGGTCGTTTTTCCTGCTAATTCCTTTTGATCTTGTTTAGACATGGGGCACCAAGGCCAAATTTAGAAGGACATTGACATACTGATATTCTTTTAGGTTTTGTTTAGCTTAGTTTTTGATACTTTGTGGGTTTTTTTTTCTACATGTATCTTTACTAACTTTTCAACTGTGTTTTCTTCTCTGCTGTCTACATTTTTTTCTTGCTGAATCTATGATTGTTTTAAATATCATCCAAGGGAAATATTGTTCTTGTTTAATAAGGAACAACCAACCTTTTTCCAATACAGCTGTGCCCTCTGTTGTATGAATTGAATAGAAGAAGCTGAAAAAGTAATGTCCTCAAAACGTTTTTATTAGGTTGCTCCTTAGTTTATTTCTGTTTTGTGATGATGATGATGATGTTTTTATATTTTATTTATTTAGCTAATAACTCCCTATAGAATACCTTCAACTTTTCAGGTTCTTTAATCCTGGACATGCAAAAAGTGATCCAGCTATCATATTCAAGACTTTTAGAGTTTTATATACACCATATAGGAAAAAAAATATGGATAGTCAGATTATGCACAATAAAATCAGAATAATGGTCTGTTCTTTCTGTGAGACTTTTCTGCTTCTAATCCCCTTATCCTTAAACTTTATTTTTAGTATAGCTCTCACTGACTGAATACCATCAACGAGTTTTCTGATTTCTAGAAAATACACGAAAGTCTTTTCCTACAAAGCCTTCTCAGAATTATTCTATCACATCCTAACTTCCACCAGTTCCATGTTTTTTTGCATTTACATGTGATTCTTTCCTGTTTTCATCGTTCTTGGTATTGGCCATCTCAAGCAGAGTTTCTGGATAATAAAGAAATTTTTTTTTCTCTCTTCACTCCGTATCCCTAGTTCCTAACACACTGCTGGCTACTTAATGAGATGTAGTAAATGCTGATTGATTTGCTATCTTAGAGCAGCATTATACTCAATTTTCTTGAAAACTAGTTATTTAGAATATTGGTTTTTGTAACTTTCAAAAGATAGAAAATATAAATCTGAATTTCAACTACAGCAGTGAGATAATGTTCTTGTTTCTGTAAAATGGAGATAGAATCTATTCCTGAGATACTGAATCAATAAGTCATCAATTGGCTGTTGGAGTAAAATTCTCTCTTTCCAAAGCATTATTGTAGCTCACAAAAATGAACATACAATTTGTAAATATGTGTGATAAATAAATTCAAGGATATTCATCCAATACAATATAGTCCAGCAACAAAGACATAGAATTAGCTTTAAGTATGTATAATCATGGCTGAGTCTTTAAAACAACACCAACTCGAGCAGAGTGACTCACACCCGTAAATTCCAGCTACTTGAGGGGCTGAGGTAGGAGGATCACTTCAGGCTAGGAGTTCAACACCAACCTGGGCAACATAGCCAGACTCTATTTCAACAACGATTTTTTTTTTTTAAATATCCTAGATGGGTGCATGTTTCTGTAGTCCTAGCTTCTCAGGAGGCTAAGTCACAAAGATTCCTTATGATCAGGGGTTTTAGGGTAAGGTGATCTATGATTGCACTACTGCACTTCAGCCTGGGTGACAAAGTGAGACCGTCCTTAAAACAACAGCAAAAAAACAAACATAACATTGAATAGAACAAAAAAGTACCAATAAAGTGTGATCTGAATGACAGAATTTATATAAATTGTAGAAAAAATCATACATTAAAATATATACTGTATGAGAGAACATGCATTTGTAAATATCATAAAAATATAATAAAAGCTTTAAGATATTGATGGAAGGATGCACAACAATTTATTGATATTAATTGTATTTAGGGAGGAAGAAAAATGAGGTGATATTCGGGGAGATGTTAAACTCTTTGTGACATAATTTATTTCAAAGAAGTGAAATATACATATAAAATGATATGTGTTAAGTCCTTTGAGTAGATAAACATCAGTTGTATTATTTTCTATATTCCTGGACACTTAGAATAGCCCATATTTGAAGAAAGAATATGTAGCCATATATATGGTAATTAATATAACTATGTATACATGTATGTATGCATATATAATTTAAGATAATTATACACATGCACATACCCATGCACATATGTATTATATATTATATTATCTATATAATAAAAGTGCTTTAATCTGAAATTAAAGGTAAATATGAGCAACACTATTGTATGGTCTCAACATTAAATAATTTAAAGTTTGTTCTTAATATACTCAGAAAAGAAAATGTACTTTCCAGCTTGGCCTCAAAGTTTGTTTAAGAGGACATCATCCCTCTCATTCAACCATTTTCACATAGATATCTAAATGACACACCTGATAATATTTTTCCTTTCATAATTTGAGTTCATATCTGCTTGATCATCTATTTCATTCTTTTTCTAATGTAAGAGAGAAATATATTTCTTGGTTATACCACACTATGTATTTTCTTCTCATATGAAGATCTTTTGGTTTGATGAGAGGAAAGCTAGGACATCTGGGCCTTTCTGCTTTTGCATTCACTCAGAGAAGTCATACTGTCCCCAGTGGTGGAGGAAACATAATTACTACTTTTATATCTGGATCCTATTGCCCCTGAAAAAATATTACCATTATCAAAACCTCTGTGAAGTTCTTTTTTGGTTAGTTCGTTACAAGTAAAAGAAAATATAATTTAGAAAGTGTTATCAGGCCAAAAACAAAAGATAAAATGGCATCTAGACTTCATGAGTTAGTGCATCAGTCTGTAAAGGGATGGAAATAACATATATATAGAAACACATACTATTTTTTTCTTATTTATTGAGGAAAATTATATAATAACTAGAAGACAATACAGAGATCATAAGAAAATATTTGAAATGTATACTTAATATTCGCGTGTGTTCTTGACACCTTTGTCAAAGATCAGCTGACCATTGTCTTAGTCTGTTTATGCTGCATATGATATTTATTTGTTCCAAAAGCATTTATTAAAGAGATTTTTATGCCTGTAAGTGCAGCACTTTGGGAGACCGTGGCAGGTGGATCATGAAGTCAGGAGATCAAGACCATGCTGGCTAACATGGTGAAACCCCGTCTCTACTAAAAATGCAAAAAAAATTAACCGGGCGTGGTGGCGGGCACCTGTAGTCCCAGCTACTGGGGAGGCTGAGGCAGGAGAATGGCATGAACCTGGGAGGCGGAGCTTGCAGTGAGCCGAGATCGCGCCACTGCACTCCAGCCTGGGCAATAGAGCGAGACTCTGTCTCAAAAAAAAAGAGATTTTCCCCACTGTTTTATCAACTTTTTATTGATAATTTTATTTATAGTGTTCATACTTTTCTTTATGTATCTATAATTTTAGCTCTTTGAGCATATTAAGACAGTTAATTTTGTCTTCATTCATTAAGACCAGTGTCTGGGCTTCCTCAGAGATTGTTTTTCTCCATTTATTTCTTCTTATTTTCCCTCTGAATGAGCCTCACTTTCTCTTTCTTTGTATTCTTTATAGTATTTTTTCCATTTTAAGCAAGAAATGCAATAATGATAATGTAACTGTCCTGAACACCAGATTTGCCACCTTTGCTAGGTTTTACTGTTCTTGATATTTGAAGGTTGTGAATGTTCGTTTGATTTGTGACTTTTCTAATATTTATTAATGACTTGTTTCCTTGTCATGTGTAGTTACTGAAGTCTCTTCTTTAGTTTGTGTTTAACTAGTGTTTTGACACAGATGTGCTTAAATGCCTGGAGCTATAGAAACAGAATAGAGCAACAGCAGTACAAATAATAATAATAATAATAAATACCACTTCACTTCCAGGTTTTGTGAATTGGCGTTATACTCAGATATGTCTCTAACACTCAGCCAGGTCATTTACAAGGCTGCTTCAGCCCTCATTTGCTGCTTGCACTGAGCCAAGAGATCCACCTATGGTGAAAGCTTAGAGTTTTCTCCGCTCTTTCCTGAGCATGTGCCCTATCCTTGACATGTGTGTGGCTTTCTAAATTTTCCATTATATGTGGGCACTTTTTAATTCCCTGATTTTCCTCAACAACAACAACAAAATCTTTTCCTAGCTTTTCATCTAGACTTTAAGAAGTTTTTTTTTGTGTGCATCTCAACCATAATATTTTACTCCAGGAAACTGAAGGATTTTTATTGGCCTTATAATGTTTTCAAGCAATGCCTAATATTTTTTATGCCCTGAATTTCAAGTAAAGAAAAACAGATACAAGCACCTTACAACAGTTCTTCAGGTATCTTCCAGACAGATTAGTACAAACATACACAATAATTGTCATATAAATCTGTTTCATTCTTTATGGAAACATGAATGAGGGTCCCACACTGGAAATATAAATTGTGGTCTTCCAGAATGTGGCTGAGATGAGAAGGTGTGGGCAAAAGCAAGTAAAAATGCCACAAAGCTTTCTTACCATTTTCAAGTTATCTTTACCTTAATTCATCATTTACTTGGTTTTTTAAAACTTTTGATTGTTTTCCAGAATTCTGACAAAGTTGGTTCTAATAATGGTTGTTTGTCAATATTTCTGTGAGAGGATGTCTGCTTAGAACTGCATACTCTGCCATTTTGCTCAATAAGTTTTCTAGTTTATATTTTTTCTCTGTGTCATTATTTATTTTTATGACTGCCTTGGTTCAATTGAATTCATATTGTTTTATCTTTTTAATACACTTTATTTTTAGAAAAGTTTTAGATTCGTAGAAAAATGAGTGGAAGGTGCAGAGTTCTCATATATTGCAATCATTTCCATAATTCAAGGGCCAGTCTCTATTTCTCACATGCTAGAAATTCTTCTTCAGTTACTTCCAGCAGATATATACTCATATACTATCCTAAAGCTTAGAGTTACATAGAAATGTATCTAAGTTCAATAAGCCCATTTTACCAAAAGGACTCGGAATTCCAAAGATGAGTGCTATTCCAAAAATGGAATCCAGATAATTTGATCCTTTGTGTACCTTACAGCTACTTTTAAATTCTTGGGTTTATTCAACCATCATCACTTTAGCCCTTGCAGTTTGAATTTGATTATGCATAATTCTGAAATAACATATATTATATTTTCAGTGTTTTGGTGGTTAAAGGGCAGCTGGACTGGACTACTTCAATATACTTCAATATCTTTCTTGTCCATCTGTAGCTTGCCACACTGCACTTTTATTAGGAGACATTTTAACTACTGGGAGTTTATTAAATAGCCTTATTAATGAATAATTTGTGTACCATAAAATTCTGTCCTATTTTTGTATAGTTTGATGCATTTGGGTGAATGTATACATTCCTGCAGCCATCACCACAATCAAAATTTGGGACATGTCCATCATCTCTAAAGTTCACTTATGCCCCTCTCTAGTCACTCCCTGCCTCCTGTCCCAACTCGGCCCCAGGAAACCACAAGTCTGTTTTCTGTTGCTACAATTTTGGTTTTCTCTAGAATTTCCTTTGTGCCTGACTTTCATTTGGCATAATTATTTTGAGATTCATCTATGGTGCTGCCTGTATCAGTAGTTTTGCTGAGTGCATCCCATTGGATGGATGTATCATATTTTGTTTATTTTTCACCAGTTAATGGTTATTTGTATGATTATTTATACTTCTGTTCCCCAGTGCTTTGGCTCTTATGGCTACTGATATAACATCCACACAAAAGCCTGTGTATGAACAATCATTTTAATTTATTTTAGAAATGCCTGGAAATGTCATTGCTAGGACTTACTATTATGTGTGTGTTTGACATTTTAAGTAACAGACAAATTAATTTCCTTAGTGGTTGTGCCATTGAGCATTCCCTCTGTATTAGTTTGCTAGTTTGGGCATAACAAAGTACCACTGACAGAGTGTCATAAACTAAAGAGATTTATTTTCTCATAGTTTGATAGCTACAAATGCAAGATGAAGATGTCAGCAAGGCTGATTTTTTCTGATGTCTGTCTTCTTGACTTGTTAGCTGTCTTCTTCCTGTGGCTTCATATGGTCATTGTCTTGTGTGTGTGTATCTTCATCTAATCTCCTTTTCTTACAAGGATACAAGTCATATTGGATAAGATTAGCAGCCACCCGTTTGACCCTATTTAGTTACTAATTTAAAGGCTCCAAATACACATTTTGAGGTACTGAAGGTTGGGAATTCAACATTTGAATATTGGAAAAAACACAATTCCTCCCATATACCCATCAACAATGTATGAACATTTCAATTCTTCCAAATTCTCATCACTATAAGATAAATAGTTGCTGTTTTACTAGGTGTGTAGCCATATCTCATAGTGGTAGTAATTTGTATTTTCCTAATGACTAATACTGTTGAGCATCTTTTTGTATGCTTATTGGACTCTGTATATTTTCTTCTGTAAATTATCTATTCAAATATTTCTTCATTTATCTTAATGTGTTGTTAGTCTTCTTACGAGTTATAAGAGTTCTTTACAGTTTCTGGATCAAATTCTTTTGTCATATATATTTACTAAATAATTTATTCTAATCTATAACTTGTCTTTTCGTATCTTAAGTGTATTTTTCAAAGGCCAAAATATTTTAATTTTGGTTAAAACCAATTTACCAATTTTTGTATGGTTCGTGATTTTTGAGTCTTACCTAAGAAGTTTTTCCTTAACCCAAGAATACAAACCTTCTCTTTTCACTTTTTCTTAAATAAATGTTGTAAGAAGGGAATTAATGTTCATTTTATTCTGCATAAATATCCAGGAATCTCAGTACATTTATTGAAAAAGCTGTATTTTTCCATTTAATTACTCTGGAATTTTTATTGAAATTCAAAGAATCATATTCTATAGGCTGATGTCTGAATTCACACCTCTGTTTCATTGTCTTCTCATAAATTAGGTAGCGTAAATCTTTAAACCTTTTATTTCTAAAAATTGTTTTAGTTATTCTGTCATTTGCACTGTCATAGAGTTCATAATTAATTATTTTAAGTACTAGAAGTGTGAGTTTTTACAGAAGACAACTCTCACTTGACATCATTCTGATTTCTTCTTGAATTGTCTTGTCATCTTTATCTTCAGCTACAGTTTGCCCCTTTTTGCACTTATTTTGCTTCTCAAATCATTTGGGAAATACAAACGTGTGTGTGTGCGTGCGCGGGCACGCACGTGGTCATCATTAGCAATGTTTCAGCCCAGGTTTGATACTTGCTCCTTAGTAGGTAGTCAGCCAATATGTTTTGTTTATTTGTTTGTTTTTCTTATAGCCGTTAATGGCTTAGTCAAGTGACGCAGGTGTAATTGAAGGAGACATGGCAGAGATCTAACACATGGGCCCAGAACATCATTGTCACAGACTGAGAAAACAACATGAATGATCTTCCCTCGCATGGGATAAGAACAGTAAATGGTAGAATGCATGAATGAGCGGTCAGAGAGAAGTTTAGGAATAAGGATTGGTCCCACAGCAAATTCAGCATTAGCAAAATCACTGAAGTTGCCAATGGGCAAACCTAGAATCCAATCTATTTCTCCCATTTGGTAACTGTGTGGTTCTAGATGAGTGCACTTACCTGCTAATCTGTAAATCAGACATATTGACAATTTACCATCCTAGATGAGTTTTAATTTTACCATGTAAGTGAACTTGCTTTGCCAGTGCTTGACATGGTAAGAGACTTAATAGATGTTAATTGAAACAAAAATGCTCAAGTGCCTCAATCACTTGCTTTTGAGATAATAATTATTTTTTCTGCAAAACTCATTTATATCCATGGCCAAGCCCATCATCACTCCAACCATTTTCATCTCTAAAATATATCTCAAAGGCTCCTATTCCTCTCTCCAAGCACTAATGCTGCCTGGGTCCAATTCACCATTATTACGTATACAGAAGTCTTTAAAACATTCTCTCTGTGTCCTGCTTCTATTCTAATTTCTTTCAACAATTTCCATCAAAACAACTGAAATGATTTATTTCTTCCTTCCTCCTTTTCTCCCTTTCTTCCTTCCTTTGTTCCTAAAACATCTATTTGATCTTATCACTGTCTTCCTTCCTAATGTTTTTATACTAAAATAGAGACTGTTTATCAGGGTATCTCCTGATATACACCCTACAAGGTGTGGACTCATGATGATGCTGGATTTTAAGTTCATGTCTTTCTCCCCTACATGGACCAGCCCCTTATAGTTCTTTGATAAACTGGGTACCTAATAATTCCTCAACTTCCTCCTGAAATATTTTCAGTCTAAACATTAGGTCTTCCAGTAATCATTCTGTGTCTATCCATTTAACCATATCTCCTCCCCTTTGTCACCCACTATTTTTTTCACTGCACCTTATTCATTTCACCTTCAGCATGTCACCTTATTTGGCATCCTATGTACATTTGTCGCGCCACTTCTTCATTGTTTGCTTCTTTCATTCGATTGGCAACTCTGAAGGCAGAGATATGTGTATTGGTCAGGGTTCCCTAGAGGGAAAGAACTAACAGAATAGATGTGTATATGAAGGGGGGTTTATTAGGAGAACTGACTCACATGATCACAAGATGAAGTCCTACAATAGGCCATCTGCAAGCTGAGGAGCCAGGAAGCCAGTCCGTGTCCCAAAACCTCAAAAATAGGGAAGCCAATGGTGCAGCCTTCAGTCTGTGGCCAAAAGTCTGAGAGCCCCTGGCAAATCACTGGTCTAAGTCCAAGAGTCCGAAAGCTGAAGAACCTGGAGTCTGATGTTCGAGGGCAGGAAGCATCCAGCATGGGAGAAAGATGGAGACCAGAAGACTTAGCCAGTCTGCTCTTTCCACGTTCTTCTGCCTGCTTTTATTCTGGCCACACTGGTAACTGATTAGATTATACCCACCCAGATTGAGGGTGGGTCTGCCTTTCCCAGTCCACTGACACAAAGATTAATCTCCTGACACACACAGGAACAGTACTTTGCATCCTTCAAATCAAGCAAGTTGACGCTCAATATTAACAATCAAAATATGGTTTCATTCGTCAATGTACACTAAGCATGTAGCACGTCGCCTCTTTTTACTCCTGGATTTGGATTCAGCAAAAATAAAGTTATAAAGAGGCTGCAAAAATTTCATTGCCCAAGTTTGTACGTAACTGCAGATAAAAATATATTGAGTGTAATTTTTGATTTTGAAGAAGTATTGCATGGAGAGATGCTAAAAGTACAAAATTACATTGTTTACCCTTACAGACATACAGGGAACAACTATTTATTTGACTGTCCTCCTCAAATTATTGCCTTACTTTACCTCCTTTTGTGGTGTGACTGTAGGTATGGCTATCTAATATAATGGTGGGGAAGACTTCACTATCCCACCAGTGATGTCCCTTATTCCCCAACTAAGGGCTCTTGCCTTTGTTCAGTCACAATTATTCAGGAAAGTTATTTTCTTCGGTGAACTTAGTAAATGATTCTGCTGAACTTAGATCACATACAGGACACTTCCTAGAGAGAAGACTCCAGACTGGCTTTGATACATTATTTACTTCAAATTTCTCTCCCCCAGTGCCTTTGAATTCTAGTCCTTTGTAACTATTTTCTTCTACAAATTTTAATCTTCAGCTCCACAGACAATTAGAAACACTAAACTGACTCTTTCTTTCTTTTCCTGCTCTTGCCAAGTAAATTCCAATGTATAACATCATGCATTCATTCATCTCCACGCAGAGTTTAGTTATCGCAGGAAAACATATGGAACTTGAAGCTTCGGAGAATCACTCTTTTATTATTTCAGAATATTTGAAAGCAGACAGAAAAATAAACACAGCTTTGGTGAAGCAGTCACCACAGAAACAATTGCTGCTTTCATTTATCTATTTTTATAGGGTATATTTTAGTTTTATTCAAAGATACATATATTTATTGTGGGACCTGGGTTTGCATTTATTTTCACAGATGGTATAAGAAAATTTTCCTTCTATCCTGCTGCTAGTCACTAGATGACAAAAATATGCCCATATTTAATGATTTAAATAGAAAATAATGAAAGCTGAGCTCTCAGTGTTCCTTCACAAATTAATAAATCTCGTTACATGTAACAATCTCCTTCTGGGAAATGTTTGGGTTTGTGTGAAGGTTTTAACTTATGAGGAAGTTCACAGTAAGGCAAAATAATTTTAATAAGGAAGAAATAGATCCTGCAATTGGAGGAAATGTGTGTGGGAGATTATTTCATTTCAAGAGTTAGTTATTTCAGCTCTTTTTGGTTGATAGGGTAGGTTTGGGGAAGATATCCAACTGGATTCAGTGGATTCAGGAATATCTAACTCTATATTACCCCATCTTCTCTCCTCCTCATCCAGTCCCTGGGAAAGATACATGGAAAGAAAGTATGAAATCAAGATACTAATTTATGATTATTTGAGCATCTGCCCCACACCTTCATCCAGAGCTCTGGTAAACTGAGCTGGAGGATATGCCTTATTATCTAACAAAATAATATTTGCCAAAAGAATATAACCCCCTACCCCAATTTGAGGCTTGTTCATCCTAAGCTTAAAGTTGAAACTTTGTATGTTAGCGGCTTTTGGTTTACACCAGGAGCAGAAGGCAAAAACCAGGAGCATTCCAAGGTATAAAGTAGAAAGGACTCTGTCCCATGGAGGGCATGTCCTTGTTTTTAGTGAGCATTCAACCACGGTGACGGAAGAAGAGCAAGATCCACTAATATATGTGCCCCAGCCAGGACTCTGCAAAGCAACCCAGTCAGTTACCCTTGAAGCATAAAAGAGTAAGCAGAGAGAGCGCACACTTCTCACTAACCCGCCTTCTTTGAGTTCTCAAAATGTAAAATATACGGAAGATTTAAGCACCCCCCCCTTTTTTTTACAGGAAACATTATTATTATTATTATTATTATTATTATTATTTTTAGACGGAGTCTCGCTCTGTCACCCAAGCTGGAGTGCAGTGATGCGATCTCGGTTCACTGCAACCTCCGACTCCCAGGCTCAAGGGATCCTTCCACCTCAGCCTCCTAAGTAGGTGGGACCTCAGGTGCATGCCGCCATGCCCAACTAATTTTTGTATTTTTAATAGAGGTAGGGTTTCACCATGTTGGCCAGGCTGGTCCCAAACTTCTGACATCGAGTGACCTACCCGCCTCTGCCTCCCAAAATGCTGGGATTATTGGTGTGAGCCATCATACCCGACCAGAAACAGGGTGTTATTAAACACTGTGTCCTTACTAGATTCAGGTAATTATTCTATGGTCTATCATAGAGCAGAACTGTTGCTACAATATCCTTCAAAGTAGCAGCACAATATAGTAATCGGAATAATTGTTTGTGGAACAAAGCATACTCTGCTTATAGATCTGAGAGACCGAAGTTCGTTCTTTCTCAGGATCTCAACCGGCCTTACACAAATATGTTCTCACCACATAACTAAGGGGCCTGAACATGTGCTGAGAGACCCTCCTCACCGGGCTGAATGCCTTCAGCTAGGAGATGATGCTGACAGTAGTTATTCTGGGAAATGATTAATTAAATTCCTTTCCTGGCAGTTCCATTAATATCAACACAACATGGCAGAGATATTGACATAGTGAGAAAACATTGCCTTCGACAATAGGGCTTTGTTGACAAAACAGTGAAATGTCTAGACCATTAGCAACAATTTAGGAATCCATCTTCTCCATCAGTCTCATTTAGCTTACACATCTCTCTCACACACGTGCACACTCACACACACACACACACACACTCAAAATGTGCAGCAGTTAGAAAAAGCAAAATGGAATTATCATTAAATATGAATGCAGAGTGGGTTAGAAACACACTGGACCAGCTATTTCTCTCTCTCTCTTTCCTTCTCTGTTTCTATTTATTTACACACACACACACACACACACACACACACACACACATGCACACACATAAGGCAGGACTGGACTTTCAAAAATATATTCTGATGTTGACTGAAAGTATTATTTAATGTAACAACTAACAAAGAATGATTTCACTTACTGATTGTCTCCTATATTCCTGTTACTTTACTAATATTATCTCCCCACCTCACAAAAGCTTTTAGGTGGTGGTGTGCATTTTACTGCAGACCAAATTGTAGTTAAAAGAAGTTGGGTAACTTACTGGAAACCATACACCAGATAAAAAGCAGAATTGAGATTTAACTCTGAATGTTTCTTTCTCTAAAACTTTTACCCTTTTCACATCAGAGAACTTCTCCTTTATTGTTGACCCCAGAGAAAATTGCAGTTCTCTCTTTCAGCTTCCTGCCATACCTGAGCATCTGTCAGTCTGCTACACTGAACTCTATGATTAATGAAACATTGGCATTTAACTCCATCAGAGGTCCTGTTTAGTTGCACAGGTGTCTGTCTCCTCTGTAAAGACTGTTGGCTTTCAGAAAAGCTTTGATTCCTCATAGCTCATTCTAGTAGCACGTAATGTTTCATCACAAGTAAGTGAAATGGGTGGATATTCATGTTTTCAAAGGAATCACTTAAAAATAAATCTAGCAGAGTACAAAAATATATAGCATTGTCTATACTTAAGTTAATGTACACGCTTATGATACATTTTATATTTTTAATCCTGATTCTCAAAGCTTCCTAGAAATCACCATCTTTAGTACTTGCAGGTCTTTCTTTCACATATCCCATTCATGAATCCATGTTTCCCTTCCTTTTACCCATTTTCTCTTCCTTTCTTCTTTCTAAAAGCATTGATGTGCAAATATCTAGTTTGCTTAAAACATCATGGGAAATAGAAAATTATGGTGTGATTAGTGCAAAGTTAGAGGTTGGTGCAGGATATAATGAGAACAATGGAAACTGTCACTCTTTTGGGAGTTCAGGAAAGACTACTAGGACAAGGTAATTAGTGAACTGAGTTTGGAAATATAAAAATGATCAGGCAGAAGTAAATAGAATGTTAAGCATTTTATGTTTCGAGAGAGAGCAACATGTTTGAAAGATATTAATTTAAAATCAGTTTCACTTAAGCTCCAGATTCCACAAGCTCCAGATTCAAAGACTAAGACATGATGTATATGATTTCCTGTAGATTTCCTCCAGCTTGTTTTTTTTTTTGGTCATGGATTCAAATGAGATGGGCACATATTAAATATGAAAAAGTGTACTTGAAGCCAACAGAGTTCAAGCACGCGATTAGTGTTAGTTCTCACTGCTCAAGTCTGGAGAGCTTGAAAACAAACTCTGTATCACTGAAAAACTCCCAACATGGAGGAAGGGTCATGTTACACACAGTAGGAATGGCTGCCATCTATGGACTTGGTAGATTCGGATGTATCATCTAAATCACTCACAGATTCTGACGTCATGAGCAAGTTACTTAACCTCTCTGAGCCTCAATTTACCCACTAATAAAGTGACCAGAAATACTCTAAAGATTCAATGAGATAATATATGTAAACTACTTGGCGTAGGCCCCAACAATTTATATTCAATAAATAACATCTATCATTACTATAATTATAATTATTACTATTGACTATTTCTGCTGTTCTCAAGACTGAGTAAAGGCCAGGCGCAGTGGGTCACTCCTGTGATCCCAGCTTTTTTGGAAGTCAAGGCGGGCAGATCATTTGAGGTCAGGAGTTCGAGAGCAGCCTGGCAAATATGACAAAACCCTGTCTCTACTGAAAATAAAATACAAAAATTAGGCAGGCATGGTGCTACGCACCTGTAATCCCAGCTACTTGGGAGACTGAGGTTGGATAATCACTTGAACCCAGGAGTTGGAGGTTGCAGTGAGCCAAGATAGCACCACCGCATTCCAGCCTGGGTGACATAGTGAGACTCCGTCTCAAAAATTAAAAAACAAAACAAAACAAAACAAAAAAACAGACTGATTATTTGTAAGACTTACTTTAGGACTTTTGTAAAAATTTGGATGCCTGGGCCACTACAGAATTTGATCACAATATTTGTAGAAGTCTGAACACTTCTGTTTCAAAAAGTACTATACACAATTTCTATGTCAAACTAGGATACTGCTAAAGTTTAAGACATATTTGTCTTAAGTTGTAAGAATGATCTTCTCTTAAAACTTGATTATACAGATGCTCTTAAATAGTGTGGCCAAAAACTGGAAACATTTTCTGTGTTTGCTCCAAATAATTAAGTAGTAGGGCTCACACAATCTTTCCCATTTTTTTCCCAAATTATTTGTTTCCTACCTTAAACTTGATTTATGAAATGATACTTAGCAGTTATAGATTTATAGTTCTTATTTCTGAGCATTCTTTGTGTCAGGAAAATAGGAAGTGCTTTGCATAGATATATCATTTTTTTAAAAAACACGATAACTCAATACATTGCTTTTCATGACCTCTGGGCTATAGCTGAGAAAAATAAGAATCAAATATCTCAACTTAATTTCTAAGGTTATGTAACTACTGTGTAGTGGAGGTGGAGCCAGGCTTTTTACCACTGTTCTGTTTTGCCCTTTGGTGTCATAAATTGATGTGATTACTGCCAATCCTAAAGACATTTTATAAGGTACTTTGTGTAACTATAGCTGGTATAGTACGCAGTTTTAAAGTGTCAGGAGAAAAGTCCTCAAGTATCATCTGAAGTCCAGTCCAGCTGGACTATTATGAGGCAACTTAGAGCCACACTCTTGTTTAATTTCCTGTGCCCAGCACTGAGGCATCTTTTCCTAAAGCATTCCGGTACTTCTACAGTCACTTCCTTATTAAATCCATTATTTCAGCATTCTTACTTTTCTCTGTGCACTGTTCCACTCCACTGAGCTGCTTCTGTGTGGATTACAGGCGCTATTTCATTGTGACTGAAACCTAATTGACTTCCACGGTAAATATTAAAGGAAGATGGCAAACGTGACTAGCTATCCATTCAAGATGACATGAAATGGCTAACGCCCATGTGTAATGAGGGAAGACTCTTTTGAGCTTCAACTCTTGCTTTATAGGGGAAAGTAGGTGAATCCTCAAGTGATTGTTGACAAGTCTGTGGCAAATGTGTGCACCAAGTGAGAATTGGAAATAAAAAGCCCTGTACGAAGTCGTTAAACATCAAGCCTGATGAATTATTCATGTAATGGCTTCAAAGTTGGACTTGAAAAAATGTAAATAAAATACACAGAGAACTTTCTCCTCTCTGGAAACAATTTTATAGTAATGAACTAAATGCAAGGAGCACTTAAAGTGTCTAAGTGCATTGTATATTTTATGTAAATTAAGAATATTGAACAAATTCCCCATTTGGTACAAAGGAGAAAAAGAAAATATAACTTTCCTGATGATCAATGCCTCTGAGAAAATGAATTATCTTTATTTTCTCCATTATCTTTTATTGCCATTTTATATACTCTATAAAAATATCGACCTGCAAGGTATTCAAATGAAATGTGATGTAATTTTTCTGATTCACAAGCCTTTTTTATACCCTTCAGGCATGACCGTGACCTTCTCTACATCCCTGTATATGCGTCGCAGCTAGCCTGCCCGAAAAGAATGTGGTCTGGTGATAGACAGGAATGTGGTCTGGTGATAGACAGAATACATTATAATTAAACAAATGTAGTCTCTGGAGTCCAGAGGTCTGGGTTCAAATCCCATCTCTGCATTTAAATGTGTTACTCTGGATATGTTCATCATAATGGCTAACTCAAAGTGTTGTACAGGGTAAGAGAGACTGAATACACATCCACCAAGTACATAATAGGATCACACACAATTATTAGCTAATAAAATAGGATCTGATAAAATTCTTACAGTGGCTAGGCCCATACTACTCCCCTTGAATCCACACTATTAGTTTTTACCCAAAGCCTAAAATTTATGAGCCTCATGTTTTTATACACCATTTAAGACAAGACAGAGAAACTCATCATTTGGAAAATGGATGTGATTGATCCATGAGAGAACACCATTCCAACTTCTATTGAAAGTCAACATGTACCCAAGACCATGTCAAATGCCAAGTTCTCAACGAAGCTACCCTGATAGAGCTTAGGGGTACAAACAGTGGAGTCTATAATAAAGTTTCCACTGCCAACAGCAAAATGAAAGTGATGCATGAATATATATGCATAATTTTTAAAAGACACATCTAAATACAAGTGTTTTAACCTAAGTTTCCTAAAATCAGAGCCTCATATGAAAGGCTTGCAGGCTGGTGGTTTGTGTGGGAAATAATCCCAGAGCACAGGAGTAAAACAACCTAGTAATTCAACAAAGAAAGAAGGAAAACCAATACCATATGGTTTTACATATGCATGCTGCATAATACATATGCATTATTGGTCATTTATTTGTGCCACTCATGCTGAGTCACAACTTCTGAGGAGCCTGGTGCAGTTTCTCAGAAAATGGACTGTTCAGCACAAAAATGAATAGCGTTTAGTTATGAGCTCCCATCATGCATTGGTCAAAACAGCCCCAAGGCTTTCACTCCCATACACTTCTGTATCACACCAGCATAAATCATAAGAGTTCTCCTGGGCATCCCATGTGGTGAAATCAAAGAAGTCTCTGGGCAGGAAGAAAGAATTCCTTGGCATTGGTCTAAAACAAAGTTGCATTACAGAGAAGTTAATGGAACGTGCATGAATTTGGTTGCTTCAATAATGGCCACAGTAAGAGCCGTCAAGAAGAGTGCACTTTGCAGTACTCAGATTGACCTGTATCCTTCATTGACTTCAGTATCTCCTAGAGTACCTTTCAGGAAGGCCAGTGATGTAGTTTGGATGCTTGCCTCCTCCAAATCTCATGTTGAAATGTGATTCCCCAGTACTGGAAATGGGGCCTGATGGGAGATGTTTAGATCACGGAGGCAGTTTCTTCATGAATGGCCTGGTGCCATACTCAGGTAATGAGTTCTTATTCTGTGAATTCAACAAGAGCTGATTGTTTAAAAGAGTCTTTCTCCTCCCACATTCTCACTTGGCCAGTCTCTCTCTTGCCACTTGACACACCTGTTCCTGCTTCACCTTCCACCATGAGTAAAAGCTCCCTGAGGCCTCACCAGAAGCTGAGCAGATGCTGGCACCATGCTTCCTGTACAGCCTGCAGAATCATGAACCAGTTAAACCTTTTTTCTTTATAAATTAACCAGTCTCGGGTATTCCTTTATAGTAATGCAAAACGAATACAGCCAAGTTCTGCAAAACATTAGAGAAGGTTTGGTAGAACAAGTTGCTAACTCCACTGCTGTGGCTGATACAGAGACAAAATTCATTATCTGTCTACTCCAGCACTTATTTTATATTTCACTCACCTTTGCCCAGCATTTCTGCTGCTGTAGGATGTTAGTCCTAGAGCTGGATCACTCTGACTCTTTACCCTAAAGGAGAAGTCTGATCCATGTTTGGCTTGCTCTTGCTGCACTACGGTTCCCGTAATTTCCTATGCATTAATATTACCAGGCACAAAAGCACCAAAAGACAACCCAGTGGCATGACCGGGGCTCATTCGAACAAGACGCATTTACCTCTATCAGAATAGCAATACTTTTGGCCTGTTGGACCACTGAGAGAATGTCAAGGTGATTAGGTGGTAGCATTAGCTTCAAATTCAGTGGAAAACATATTGTTTCTTCTGGTGGAAGTGATCCCCTCCACCAATTCCAGATCAAGAACACTAATATAGTTTTGCCTAAGGTCATGAGGATGGAAAGCATACTTTTATGTTTTCCTTAATTGAGTCAAATAAGTAAAATTAAGTCAAACCGAATAAAGGTAAAAAGAGTTGTTCCTGATTCCACAATTTGTTTCCTGAGCTTATGTATTCTAGCCTCTCTTGACATAACAGTATACATTAGAGCTGTTGATTCTGCAAATATCACATAGAGGAGTGTGGCATCTGAATCCTTCAAGGACTTGTTTCTTAGCTGGTGCTTTGGCTAAACCTTTAACAGATTATCGCACTATTCTTTGAGGTTGTCTACTTCAAAACAATTTAGAGACTGTGTCTTACTGTGTTGCCAAAGCTGGAGTGCAGTGGCACAGTCACAGCTCACTGCAGCCTCAAACTCTTGGGCTCAAATAATCCTTCTGCCTCAGCCTCCTGGTAGCCAGAACTGCGAATATATGCCACCACATCTGACTAATTAATTTTCTTTTTGTAGAGATGGGATCTCCCCTTTTGTTGCCAAGGCTGGTCTCAAACTTCTGGCCTCAAGTGATTCTTCCACCTTTGCCTCCCAAAGTGCCCAGATTACAGGTGCAGGTCATTAAGCCCTACCAAGGTTGTCTAATTTTATGTAATGAATGTGTAATTTAACCACAGGGTTACAGTCACAGGTTTATTTTTGCATATTTATCGCCACTAACTTGTCTCCTAGTCTGAAGAAATGTTGTGCAGACTATCATGAAAACATTAAGAATTTGACAAGTATTTGGTTGGTAGTGCTTCCATAGGCACTGCAAACAGAGAAGGCAAACCTTTATGCAAATAATCACTAACTTCTTCAGTGCAGATTTCCAGTAGTTATCCTGTCATGACATGGCTATTGGTTCATTAGAGAGAAGGTATCATCTTGAGAGATCAGTGTTGGGCTCTGCTGCCTGTTTTAGGCATTGAGGGCTAACAGTTAGTTGGTCATACTTGTTGGGAGGGAGCCCAGGGTGTATGGTTCATTCTAGGCTTCATCCTTGCCGCTAAGGCCATTCCATTCATGGGCCCTTGCGCTAATACTTGTGTGGTGAGCTGTATTCATGTCTTACCTGGATGCCTTCTCTTCAGTGGATACTCTGTGAGCGTTAATGTGAGACACAAACGTTTTCAAACTTTGTGCTGCCTTCTCTTTGTTCATTTGCATGCCTTTCTTCCAAATTCCCAATCCCAATCACTCTTGCACCTTCTCAGTCTTTTACTGACCAGCCAACCATTCACCAAGAGCTCCCTGTATATTCTCATCCCAGACCACTTATCTATTTATAAAAAGTTGATCACTAGCTATGCTACATGAAGCTTCACTTATTGGAAAGTTTTTCATCACTGTCTTTTGGGAACACCCCTGGGTGGTCCTTGGTAAAGAAGCAGTGCCTCTGTGGCCTGCACCAGCTAATCACACTTATCCATTTGTGAACCAGGTTTAAGATTTTTCCTCCTCCATTAGTTGGTCATAAAAACAAAGAGAATATATTGGTTGGGGAGGTATGTGAGTCAAGGGAAGCATTGGTGAGACACAGGTAGTTGATGTGGAAGATGGGGCCACATCTTTGTATAATTTATGTTCACCTTCCAAATCAGTATGGTCCCAGCCTGTATACAACACGTCCATTGCCTTCCATGGTGGACCCCTGCTGCACCTGTTCGGCCTCAACAAGTCATGATGGGCAGCTTTGTCCATGAAGACACTTAATTTCCATCATTTTCAATCTCTCTTTGCCTCTACCAGGGCCCAGCATCAGGGTGGGAGCTGTTTTTCAGGTTCTGA
Source organism: Papio anubis (assembly GCF_008728515.1). Taxonomy (NCBI): domain Eukaryota; kingdom Metazoa; phylum Chordata; class Mammalia; order Primates; family Cercopithecidae; genus Papio; species Papio anubis. The sequence continues at coordinate 27,089,213 of NC_044993.1, read as the reverse complement.
GGTATTCTCTGTTGAAGGCGTGGATTTTTTCCAGGTCCTAGCAATCTCATCTAAGAACCTCCTGTTGGAGCTTTCCAGAGATGCCACACACCAATCTTATCCAACCTGGATAATTCTAGCATTACTGAATGAGCTGGTTCATGTGGTGACACAGCTTGTAACAGTCTGGACCTGCTGGAAAGCTCTTTCTTGATCCAGGCCCTACTCAAATCCATGAGATTCTGAGTTGCAGGGCCATGGGTGCTGAGTGAGTTTGTGCTGAATTTCTGTGCCTTGATATCAGAGAAACCCTGAGGTGGGACATAGGAGATAGGAAGCAAAGACTGCAGGGAGGTGCTGCTGGCTTCTCCAGCAGAGTGGCTGCCACAGCAGTGGCCGAATAAGAAAGGGGGTCAAGGAGATAGGAAGTGGTGAGTAATAGGTAGAACAGTGGTGTACGTTCACTATAACATGATCATGAATACATACCTTATTCAATTTAAATTCATTCTATTTGAAATTAATACCTTTCCAACGTATTAGTGGTTAAATGATCTTCTATGTATGCTTGTTTTGAAAAAAGCAAAATACAAAATGTTGCCTGTTGTATATCAATTCTTATTCTCACATCACAAACACACACGGACATACACACAAAACCACACACAAACATGCACACATCTACAAAATTGAAAATTTAAAAAGTGTATGGGGAAGGCATGCGGTTACATCAGCTGGTATGAAAGCCAAATCTCCAACTTTGTTGATTCGATGATCTTGGATATGTTACAAAACATTTCTGACCTTTAATTTCCCTATATGTAAAATCTGGATGACAAAACTTATACAGTTGAACCTCAGTATTTGCAGGTTTAACCAATTGCAGATTGAAAGTATTCAAAAAGTAAAAAAAAAAAAAAAAAAAAAAAGTACAAAATAAATATTAATACAAGTGAAAATATGTATAAACACTATTAGGTTGGTGTAAAAGTAATTGCGGTTTTTGCTACTAAAGTAACAGCAAAAACCGCAATTACTTATGCACCAAACTAAAATATGTAGCATTTACATTTTTAATTGGTTTAATAAGTAATCTAGAGATTACTTAAAGTGTATGGAAGGATGTCTGTAGGTTACATGCAAATACAACACCATTTCATATAAGGGACTTGAGCAGGTTCAGATTTTGGTCTCTAGGGGGGTCCCTGGAACCAATCTCTCATGGATACCAAGGGATGACTATATTCATATTATACTACAAAGAATAGCTTAGAACACACACACACACACACACACACACACACACAGACACATACACACACAAACAACACGCACCCGAAAGTATATCAGAAAGCTCTGGGAAATCTGGGAATCTGCTGAAGTGGAATGTAAAATTGTATGTGCATCAGTGTACAATCATATATGATTTTTTTTTTGCTAGCCCTAGTTTGAATGAGAAAAACAGATAACCTTCAGTTTATTTTGTTGCCTTTCTTTCCTTTATTATTACTGATTATTTTTTATTTATTTTTTCTCATTCACGCACTTTCTATGACTTATTCAAAGATTTCCACTGGAAGGCAGCAACTCTAAACCTCCTGACTTGCTTTACCTTACCAGGGGACTCTCTGCATATTCAGCCTTGTTTCTAACCTTTATTTATTTACTTACATATTGCCTTCAGTTACATCTTTTGCAGATAGAATGATTGGAGTTTCAAAAGAAAATGACAACTTTTCAGTTGAAGAAAGTAAATATTAGCTGTGCTTTATTTTTATGAGATGAAGGCCATCGTTGTGTCTGAGCAAAGGATAAATGTTTAAGAGTATCATTTCCTTGCCTCTGGGTATGAAATGCTTCAGGAAGGCAAAGTTGGCTCAAAACTTCTAAAATTCCAGGGCAGTTACAGTTTGCAAAATTATCTTTCAACTCTTCCATCTGAAACAATCATCAGACTTCCAGGAATAGGTTTCGTAGGTTAGTCTTCATTGCAGCATTGTATATTGTAGATGAAAAATGTATTTTGCAGTACAATCAAAATGATAATTTTTTCAATATGCTTCATGAAGCTGCTTTTGCCACAGAAGACAAAGCATATACAAACTGTATTGTGCCAAACCTATATTAGTCAAGAATGTATCAGGAAACAGAATTCATTCTTCTGGTCATTTGTAACATTTCTTTCCCATGTAATCCTGTATATCCACACCCTTGCTGGATTTCAGTGAGACCCCTGAATCTCTGAAATGGAACTACAGCATAGTAATTTAGTGATGTTAGCACAATATTTGACTTTGCTTTGACACATTTTAAAAAAATATACAGTAAATAGAACAAGGTCTAGGAGTTGCTTTCAATTTTCTGTGAAAACAACATATTGTTTATAGCTTTAACTATATGTTAAACAACGTATAGTTTCAACAACATATAGTTAGAAACCTCAGGATGTTATGGTCTCGGGCAAGATGCTTGTATAGGCGGCTCAGTTTTCTCATCTGTTAACTTAGGTCAGTATATCTCCTTCAGATTGTATCTTGGAGGTTTGAATGACACAATATATGTAACACAATGAGCACAGGCCCTGATAGAAAAAAAATAAAGCCTGGCTTTTATTATTATTTAACAACGCTGTCATCAAAACAATAATGTGGTTTTTTATTTTTTTGTTTTGTTTTGTTTTGTTTTTGAGACAGAGTCTTGCTCTTCACCCAGGCTGGCGTTCAATGGCACGATCTCTGCTCACTGCAACCTCCAACTCCTGGGTTCAAGTGATTCTCCTACCTCAGCCTCCTGAGTAGCTGGGATTACAGGCACCCGCCACCATGCCCAGCTGATTTTTGTAGTTTTAGTAGAGATGGGATTTCACCATGTTGGTCAGGCTGGTCTCGAACTCCTGACATCATGATTGCCCGCCTCGGCCTCACAAAGTGCTGGGATTACAAGAGTGAGCCACCGCCCTCGGCCCTATTTCTCTTTCTTAAACCAAATAAGAAAATGTTCAGAACATATAATTGAAGCTGTAATTAGTCACTAGAAACATTGCCAAATGGGTTGCTTACAGACAGTGCAATGACAGTGGTAAATGAGCTAGATAATATTCCCAATGATAAAGAGATGATGGGGCTAAGAGTGTAGTCTGGACAATAGAAAAGATTAAGATGAATGCAGAACTACAATGTCTTTATGTGGAAGGAGAAGAAAATTTAAAGTGTGTGATTCCAAATGACATAATTTGGACCTACAAAAATAGTCAGTAAACTGTTTTTTTTGTATGAGAAGTGTTTTACCAATGCACTTGTGTAGTAATGCAAATTATACAAAGAGCAAAACCAGTCATCCACTTGTGTATTTCATACAGGTCTGCAGTAACTTCTACCTTGGGAGAATAGATCCATTACAAATAACTAGATGATGAGGCGGGAGGTGAAGCAATATTTCATTTTTTACCCCTCAGCATACCCTCCTGGGGTCTGCTGCAAGAGACAGAATAAAAGAATTTTTGTTTGTTTTTATGTACAATTTTCTGCTTGGTAGGTGTCAAGAACAATAATGCTGCATCTCAGAAGCATTGGCCATTCACTCCATCCTTCACCATCATTTGTTCTAGGTCCTGCGCTTGTCCCTGGACACACAAAGATGAGTCAGACTTGGTACTTGCTCCTGAGCACAGTTGGGAGGAAAAGATGGAGCTGTAAGTCCATAATTACCACATGGAGAAATATTTAGAGAGAGGTGTAAAAAATGCCATATAATCTGAAAAGCCAAAACAGCTAGCTATGCTAGCGCTGTGGATTAATTCGAGAGAAACACCAAAGAGAAGGTGTTCTCTGTACAGTGTGCTAAATAATGTATAGTGTTTCTAGCATGCCAAGGGTGGCATGAGAGCGTGGTATGCTAGATCATCTTAGGCAAACTGGACAGGCTGAGCAACAGTATAGAAACATGAAAAAGAACTGGAGTGTTCAAGGGGCAGCAAGTAGTTTGACAGCTGTGGAACCAAGAGGCTAACTGGAGCAACAGTGGGAGATTATTTTACAACGCAAGTTGGGTCTCCAATAGGAAATGCCTTGAAAAACAAAACCAAACAGTTTGCACGATGCTATGTGCTTTGAGAACTTGACATTTTACCCTAGAAGTGTGGCAATAGATTGGGGAGGTCAAGAAAGAAGGCTGGGGAAAGAATTTGGAGCATGTTGGAATATTACAGGTAACAGGTAATGAGCTGGTGGCCATGGCAGCAGGCTAAGGAAACAACAGGGAATGGGACTGTTGGTTATTACACCCTATTTGCTAAAAGGCAGCACTCCAAGTTTCATGGAGGGAAATAATGAACTTTGAGTGAGAAGGAATCAGTTCAAGGTCAAGCTTTACCACTCACTCACTGTGTTACCTTGGACTTGGATGGCTTCCCAGGATCCTTTGGGCTTTCACATTATCTTATTCTATTTTTCTGATGTAGAATGTTATACTACATAAATGCTGACTGTATTTATGTCTCTGTTCCTTGAATTTAAGAAATCAATGAAAACGTGTCTTTGGAGTACACAATATTATATGTCATTTTGATCTTTTTTAGCATGACTAATTTAGTCCCTTCTACCTAATTCGTTAAATCATGTTTGTCTTCAAAGGAGACATTTTATTCTCTCTGACCCTTTCTACATGGCTGTTAAAAAGTGTCTTTCTTGACTCTAATTAATAAACTACAAATACTCAATTCATAAAATATATTTAAAAACAAAACTTGGACCATTTTCAAAGCAAAAGCCTGCTAAACACAATTTCAGCCCTCCTCCAGGAATTAGCAGCTGATGTGCTGACATGGTACATGCATATTTACTTTTGTTATCCTCCAAAACGCATTGTTACCATGGTAACTCATGTAGTGCCACTGCGACCAAGAAACAGAAGTTCTTGGTGGCTATAAAAAAAGAGGGAGAAATAAAGGAAAAAACTCAATGGGGAATTACTAGAAATAAAAGGCATATTAACATACCACCATGTAAACTACTGCAAATTATCTCAGGAAATTCTAGGGAAGGGAGATCACCATTAGGTAAGTGCTACAATTCAACATACTGCTTCTAATTGTTCCTTTATCAGGACAAATACTGCAAACAGCCTACTGGTTATCTGTCAAACTGTTTGAGTAGCTTCATTAATGTTTGGTTCACTTAATTCCTCATGAAAGAAGAGGCCTTGAATGTTTTGCTTAATATTGTATGACCAGCACATAGTGCAATCAATACTCAACACATAAGTATTAAAAAATAGTGAAATAAATACATAGATGAAAGAAAGCAAGTTTAATGCAACGCCTACAAGACAAAGGATTAAAGGCAACTCTGTTGGAACAAAAAGAAGAGTGTTTCCTAATTTTCAAAGCACACTAAGAATAATATGGGGAGCTAATAAAATCCCGGGCCGTGGATGATTTTGATTCAGTGAATCTAAGATGGGGCTCAGGAAACTTTAGCTTATGTTTGATATGTGCACAAGGTGAGCCTGATGCATCCTACCTAGGGACTTCCCTTTGAACATATTCAGAAAAGGCATTAGACTAGAAGTCTAAACATTCTAAATTTGCTCTATTGTTGTACAACTTTGTAGAATTTCTAGGTTAGGATTCTTTACTCACAGTGACATGAAGTAGAATTTTAATTGTTTTCACATATGCGAATTCAAGAACTCTCCCTTATTTCATTTAAAATGGCTCTGATTACAAAAGCATATATATAGATATATATATTCTAATTACAAATACACACACACACACACACACACACACCCCCTTGGGTTTTATATAAGTTTTCCATTTTTCTTCCAAAGAAGGTTTCTGCTGTTGACAATAATTTGCCAATGATGAATTGAAATGCAAAAACAAAACAACTTTGATAATTTCAAGTATATATGTTTCAAAAATAAAACTAGGTTTTAGAAATTACCTAATTGATTTGATTAAGGCAGGCAATTTTCAGAATTTTCTAGACCAAAATAAAATCCACTGGAGTATCATCAATATGCTTTTTAAATAAATCATATTCACCAAATAGTCACCAAATTATTAGCTTGTTTTAGATAGAAACTATAGAGTAATATATTTGTTATCAAACAGATTTCCTTTGATTCTTTTTCCCAGAGAGAGCACCTTACTTTTTATCCTGTTACCAAAATTGGAAAAGTAAGATTTTATTGTTGAGTACATTGAAATATTCTAGTACAGTAAGTAGAAAGATGGAAAGTCTCATTTCTGATGTTCTTTTTCTCTGCTTCTCAAATAGAGAAAAACTTGACTTTAGTATTTGAAATTTCAATTGTTATAGTAATAAAAATGACTGGAAATCAACAACAACAACAACAACAACAACAAAACCTATTGCTTTTACTTGCAAAGCCATTTGGAATTTTGCAGCAAACTCTGCCCTAAATGTGCTGAAGGCTAAAGGTTGTTGCATCTTGATCAGGTTCCAGACAAATTGATTCAATCTCTTCTTTGTGGATTTGGCTGAGAACCTAATTTCTTTTTTTATCCTCCTGTCTCGTCTCTTCTTTTCCTCTTCCCACCATGGGCCCTAAAGATGGTGAACTACTGTTCCCTCATTTGGCCCTTCTCAGTCATGAGCATTCCCCATTGGTCACACACGTTGCTAATGCAGTCAATGACCTCATAAAACAAATAAATTCAAAGATGAAAATGGATGTGCCTATTTAAAAGAGGTCAAGCAGCAAGTGGGAATCAAGTGTGAATAGCAAGCAGATGGCAATTGCATTTCAATGAGACTAGTACTTCCAAAATGCTGCACTGCCAACACAATTACTATATCATTGTTTTTAAAGAAAAGACATTTATAAAGAATCATTAATGTAAAGCTTATTTTAAAATGTAAAACACTTTATATAGCTAATTATTTTCAATGAAAAGCAGATTTATTTCAAAATTTAATAGCAGATTGACAAATTTCTAGGATCATTTGATTTCAAGGAGTATATGTATAATAAATGTCCACTACCTCCCTTTGTGCCAGGGTTGTGCTAATTTATTTCACACACCTATTTGCATGTAGTCCTAATAATCTAGAGGCAAAATAAGTAGATTGTAACCACATTTCAGATGAAGAAACAAGGGCTCAGAGAGCAAACTACTTTCCAAAGTTGAAGTTACAAAGTTGGCTAGGTCATCACTCATATCTAATTGTCATTAGATTATATCGCCTCTCTCAAGTATTAGCTATATTTAATAGGATAAGAAAGTGTATAGAGATTAATTGTGAGTAGAGAATATGGTAAAGGCTAATGATGAATTGCTTTTCTATAGACTTTGAAAGATACATGTCGAGTAATACCAGGTTAAAGAAGAACATGGACAAAGACATGCAAATGAGGGCTTTCAGGGAATGCTGGTTGAATTCTGAGGACTAGCCAGAGACTAAAGGTATGAGTTGAGGGGTTTTTACTGAGACGAGAAAGCTGTGAGGCCCACCTCATGCTTTCAAAATGTTACCACTGAACAGCTTTGTAGAGAAAAAAACTAAATTTAATAATAATAACAATAATAATAATGATAATAACATAATAACAAGAGCCTATATTTGTTTACATTTCTTCGCTCCCCTGTTTCTCCATTCATTTATTTGTCCATTAATTGGCCAAGGTTTTATCCAATGCTCACTCTATGCCAAAGCAATTATAATTCTCAGGGATGGGATGGGGCATAGTACAGGAAGGTAGGCTGAGGATCCTGAGCTATGGTAACATAGAAATATTAAATTTGGGGAACAGATGAGGCTTCCTTTCGACCTAACTGAAACGTGAAAGAACAGTATGAGCTGCAGAGATAAGCCAGGGGTGGACACAAGGAGATCTACAAAGATAATGGAGAAATAAATTTAAACAAACATACATCCCAAATAATAACAGTATAAAATACACCCAGATGCCCAGAGAGCTCCAAGTGGTTGAGTTGAATAGAACATGAGGCTACAAATGTATTTAGAGGTCATACTGAGTAACCTTTATTTTTTCCTGTTAACAATGGAAACAAATGTTAAGCTGAGAAGATCCTTGGTTTCGGAACATGACTCAAGCTTTGTTACCGGGATTGTGCCCTGGGTTCTTATAATCTCTTAGAAATCAGAACGATCACCAGATCCAGCAGCAAAGTGAAAGTTAAATTGTATTGAGCTTGCGCACAAGGGAGCCAGCACCACAAAAGGAAAAGGATGGGCTGCTCTCCGAGGGTAGTAGGTGGTTGAGTTTTCAGCGGCCTTTCTACAGGAAAGGGTTTTATCAACGCTTGTATAGGAGGGGGTTCTCTAGCGCTTGCACGGTAGCTCCACAGGCTTCCGCATACTTTGCATGTAACATTGGCATTTAATGTATTTATTTATTTGTTTATTCTTTTATTTTGAGATGGAGTCTTGCTCTGTCACCCAGGCTAGAGTGCAGTGGCGCAATCTCAGCTCACTGAAATCTCTGCCACCCGGGTTCAAGCGATTCTCCCCCTTCAGCCTCCTGAGTAGCTGGGATTATAGGCACCCGCCACCGTACTTGGCTAATTTTTGTATTTTTTAGCAGAGACTGGGTTTCACCATCTTGGCCAGGCTGGTCTCGAACTCCTGATTCGTGATTCTCGAACTCGTGATTCACCCTCCTTGGCCTCCCAAAGTGCTGGGATTACAGGAATGAGCCACTGGGCCCAGCCAACACTGGCATTTTAAATCTCCACCCCGGGCATGATTTTTAGCATTAAAATGAGGAAAAGTTCACTATCAGGTGAAGTTTACGTCTAACTGCATGTGGGGTCTTAGGGAATCCCCTAGCCCCCAAGGCAGGGATTTATGCTTAATAGCTTCTTGGGTCTTTTGCTGCTGATTGGCTGGAAGTTAGATACGCTACAGCCTGAGTAAGGAGCTTTTATTTTTCTCTACGTTGAAACAGGAAAGCGGCCTGCCTGCCTGTCTCAACTTCAGCCTGGAAAATGGTTACTAGAACCTGGAAGGGCAGGTGGGGATGTATGTGTTGCTGCGACAGAGTCATGGATGAGGAAGAAGAATTCACAGATACTCCCTCACAGATATAAAAATGTATTTATTTTACCAAGTCCCATATTTTGGCACAAAATAAATTTTCTGGGGCTCAAAATGAAAATATTATTTTATCTCCTTCCCCAAAATGGTTTATCTTGTGTTGTTTGTTGAACAAAGTAGAGTGGATCATTGCACACCGCCTTCATTCCCATCTCAATAAGATTGAAAGAGTTTTTTATTTTCCTTGCTTCTGCTTCTGAAAAGATCATTTTTCCCCCACATTGCCTGGAGGGAACTGGCCCTGCTTGAACAGGCAAAGTGACCCTGGCCCCTGGAGAGGCGGAATCTTTGACCCTGAGGCTACTGCAGCCTTTGAATTACTGCCAAGATGCTGCTGGCATCCCCTGGAGAAAGACTACAGGATCTAGAAAAGATGAGGAGGATTTTTAACATGTTTAAAAAGATTTATCGGTGCAGAAATTGAATGTTGAGAAACCACTGCAATGAAGATTAAAGTTGCACAATCAGGCTAACGATGGCTAGCATTTTGTTGATAACATTAATATAGGGCAGGCATTGTTTTCAACATTTTATGGAGACTTTCTTGTTTTATTCTGATCACCTGTGAAGTGCTATATCAGTCCAGATTCAAGTGGGAAAACTAAAGATACTCAAATTAGGATATTTAAAAGACAGCTAAATTAAGATACTGTTTGCAACTGTGTGCCTAAGATGGAAGGAAATCAAAAGACATAATGCAGAATATCTGGACTATAAACAGGTGGGCTCTCTTATCACCACCAGGACTAAAAGGGAAAGGAGAGGAAACAGTAAATGGAAGTGCATATTGAGAAGAGAGGTAAAGAGGGCCACATAATGGGAACTGAGATGCAAATGCCTGCACTGACCTTGCAAAAGAGTCAGAGCAGTGGAACCAATACTGTACTGGCCAGGTTCTTCAGAGATTCATACCAATAGGAGACATCTCTTTGTATTAGATAGATAGATAGATAGATAGATAGATAGATAGATAGATAGATAGATAGACAGATAGATAGATAGACAGATAGATAGATAGATAGGGAACTTAGGCTTTGTGAGCCATATAGTCTCTGTCGTAATGCCTGTACTCTGTCATTGTAGCACTAGAGAAGCAATACACAATAGGGAGAGAAATGGGTCTGCCTTTGTTCAAATAAAACTTTATTTATAAACACTGGTATTGGAATTTCATGTAATTAGCCAACTTTTGATCTTTTTCAACCATTTCATAATATTGTTAAAAACTATTCTTAGCTCAAAGGCTGTACTGAAACAAGAGGTGGGCTGAATTTGGCCCCATGGGTCATGGTTTGCAGACTCCTGCTCCAGGGACATCCCAAAAGGACACTTTCCAACAAAGATGTGTTACATATTTTCTTTTTTTTCTTTTTTTTTTGAGACAGAGTCTCTCTGTCACCCAGGCCTGAGTGCAATGGCGCGATCTGGGCTCACTGCAACCTCCGCCTCCCGAGTTCAAGAGATTCTCATGCCTCAGCCTCCCAAGTAGCTGAGATTACAGGCATGCGACACCACGCCCTGCTGATTTTATTTATTTATTTATTTTGTATTTTTAGTAGAGACGTGGTTTCACCACATTTCCCAGGCTGATCTCAAACTCCTAAGCTCAGGCAATCCGTCCGCCTTGGCCTCCCAAAGTGCTAGATTACAGGCGTGAGCCATCGTGCCCGGCTGATGCGTCACAAATTTATTACAGTTTTCGACAGAGAAGATTAGAGAGATGTCAACTGATATTCGGTGTTCATTTATTCTGTTGTATGTTTTACAGGCTTGCTCAGTTAGTCCTCCCAGACCACTCAGGACACCAAACTTTCTCCCTCACTTTCCTGTAATCTCTGTGGCTTCATTAGAAATCGGAGAATGCCACAAAAGAGGCAAATGAGAGACTGCGTGAGTAGCAATAGTCTGCTTTATGCAACACACCAGAGTTGACATTTGCCTTATACTCCTGAAGACATTTTGATGTCTAGAGACTTCTTGGTCATGACTTTTATTTCTTAAATATGGCAGTTCACACCAATTTAAATATCTCTAAGAAATTTATACACTCTATTTTCAAGGATTTTAAAAAGCAAGATCCTAAAGCAGTGGTTCTCAACCTTAGGAACACAATCCTATCACCCAGTCCTTAAAATTCCTAATGTCAAAGCCACAGGCCAAAACAATTAAAGCAAAATCTATAGAGATGGGATTCGGGCATCAATGTTTTTTAGAACTCCCTAGGATAATCAAATGTAAATGCAAGGTTAAGAACTACTGTTCTAAACAAGGGTGCTATGTTCAAAAGTACAGAATTGGTGCTCATAAATACATATGGATTGTAGGAGGTGTAGCAGGTTGTTTGTGTGTATGTGTATACACATACACATATATATACACACACACAAATATATAAAGTCTCTTAAAGATCCAAGGATTTCTGTGTTTTCCAATGTAAAACAATTTTATCAGGTTTTCTAACTATTTATTTTAAAATATTCTTACAAATTGTTCATATAGCTATTAACTATCTCCTCCAGGAATTCTTGCTAAACACACAGTTTTGCATCTAGAAAATCAGGGAACATAAAAGGGACATTTAATTAAAAAGTGTATTTTATATTATACTTGTCTGCCTATCTGTCTATTCATCTGTCTATTAATCTATCATTCTAATAACATAAACACAAGATTACAAGGGAAGGGGAACCTGACTTTTGATTTGTGTATGACCCCATGTTATCACATTTTGAAACAGAAAATACGTTAGTAAGATAGATTTATAGGCAATGCTATGGTGTTTGGTCAGAGGTTGGGGAATGCTGTGGTCAGATCTGTGTTTGAGAAGGAACACAATTGCCTTGTGAGCAGGATGGATTCAAGAAAGGGAGGTTAAAGGCAAAACAGCAGTTAGGAGGTAAGTATAACTGTGCACATAAGCAAGGATAAGGGATAAAATGAGAAGCTTCAGTGGAAATGTATATCCAGTGAGACCTGGTGATTGAATACATGTAAAAGATGGGATAGAATTTTCCAGGACCCTTGAAAATATTAAAATGTGAAATTTTGAGGCATATGTTTCAATTCTGTGATGTATATCACAGTGATCTCTCCAGGTTGCAGTTTTGTTGACAATAACTAAATATCTAAATGCTGACAGACAGGCCAAGGGGAATAATAACAAACTTGGAGATAGGAAATATCACAGTTTTTTCTATTTTTTTAATCTATACTTTTTATCTCTGTATGTGTAATACAACCATACGATCTGGCATTAATTGTACCTTCTTAGCGGTAATTTCTAACATTTGTGTGTTAATGCTTCTGTTTTTTGACATGTTCCACTGGCTAAATTGTCCAGGACGATACTGGATGATAATTGGCTGTCACTGTCAATTCCCTTTTTGAAAATAATGGTCTCTAGCTTTGAATATTTAGCATTACCTGATGACTTTTAGGGTAAGTTCTGGATAATTTCTGTTTAATAAAGTTGAAGTTTCATGTATTTCCCTCATATTTTAAAATCTAAGGATGCATCTGTTTCATCTGATATTTTAACAATTCTTAAAATCTGGGGCTAGATGTTACTTCTTTCTAAGTTTTGAAAATTTACATTTTCTCTGATGTTCTTCTAGATATTTGACTTATACTCAGTTGTATTATCTTTATTATTTTTCTATTTTCTTATTCAGTGGCTCCAGCCTATGATTACAAGACCAGCAACACCAGTATCACTTAAGACTTGTGAAGAGGGCCAAGCATGGTGGCTCACACCTGTTCCTAGCACCTTGGGAGGCGAAGGTGGGAGAACTGCTTGAGCCCAGGAGTTTGAGACCAGCCTGGGCAATATAGCAAGACCCCATCTCTACAAAAAAATTAAAAATTAGCTGGGTTGCCAGGTATGGTGGCTCACGCCTGTAATCCCAGCACATTGGGAGGCCGAGGCGGGAGGATCATGAGGTCAGGAGATTGAGACCATCCTGGCTAACATGGTGAAATCCCGTCTCTACTAAAAACGCAAAAAATTAGCCAGGCTTGGCGGCGGGCGCCTGTAGTCCCAGCTACTTGGGAGGCTGAGGCGGGAGAGTGGTGTGAACCCGGGAGGCGGAGCTTGCAGTGAGCCGAGATCATGCCACTGCACTCCAGCCTGGGAGACTGAGCGAGACTCCGTCTCAAAAAAAAAAAAAAAAAAAAAAAAAAAAAAAAAAAAATTAGCTGGGCATGGTAGCACACATCTGTAGTCCCAGCTATTCTGGAGGCTGAGGCAGGAGGATGATGGCTTAAACCCAGGAGTTCAAGGCTGTAGTGAGCTACGATCATGTCACTGCATTCCAGCCTGGGACAGAGGGAGACTATGTGTCTTAAAAAAAAAAACACACCACCAACGACAAACAATTTATAAGAAATTCCAAATCTTAAGTCCCACCCCAGACATGCCAAATTAGAAATTCCAAGAGTGGCGCCCACATTTTGTAGTTTACTAAGTCCTCTGGGTTATTTAGACGCCCACTTGAGTTTGAAAACTACTATTTCTGTTCCTTATGAAAGTTTTTTATTTGAAAAAATTCATTCTTCTTGCTACCTTCAGGTTTTTGTTTTTAAAATTGTTGCTTTTTATTTACTAATTTACTGAGAGTCTACTCCTCACTTTTTAAAATTAAAAAAACACATAATTTCTTTTTTATGCCCAGTGCTTTCGTGGGACTTTTCTTAATTACTAATACTCAGATAGCTGTATTCACATATTTTATTTTTCCTAGGTTTTTAAAAATTGAAATGAGTAATAATAACCCACATTTATGTAGATGATTCTTAGAGCAGGAGTCAATTTACTTGCTCACAAATTTGAGGCGAAGAAATTGAGAGAAGGCACAGTGAGGATGGGTTGTCTGTGTTTCACAAGGCAGCAATTGGGGCAGCTCGAATTGCTGGGGCTAGTTCAGATGCATTTGCAGTGATCATGTGTCTGGGTCTTGGGATGTACATTGTTTGTAGCTCTTGGATCTTGTCCAGTAGCCTCTTCATGTGGTTAATTTGGGCTTCTCAGACATGATAGTCTCAGGGTACCTAAAATGCTGACTTCCCTCAAGAGGCAAAATCAGAAACTTCTAAGTCTTAAACCTTAGGGATGGAACTTCTATTTCCACCTCACTCAACTGGTTACAGCAGTTCTCATGCTTAGCCCAGAATCAATAGGAGAGGAGTACACAAGGACATGAATACAGGAAGAAATCATTCATTGGAGTCCACCAATGTAACAGACTACTAAAGTTTACAGTATTAATACAAGACTAATAACACAGGAGAATTAAACATATGTTCAGAAAATATCAACAAACAGAAAAAGAAATGAGAAATTGCATTATTACTAGCAAAGTAGATTTGAAAAAAATACATTAATTGGAGCAAAGTCTCATTTTATATTGAAAATAAGTTAATGATTTAAAAAAACTAGTAATCTTTAAACTTTATAGGATAAATAACATAATGATGCCATATAAATAAAATACGCTAATGCTTTAGGAGAAATTGTCTAAAAATACAAGTATGAAAAACCTATTTTTGTCGCACAAATCAATGACTCCATTATTAAAGTTAATATAATAATAGTATGTGGAGAACAACACACCCCTATAATTTAGCACATCTTGAACAGAGAAGTATTTGCAAGGTCAATACTTACTATAAAAATAATTTGGATATTCTTTATAGGCTATCTCACAGTAGTACATCTGGGTTCTGTTCATATCTTCCTCATTTTAAAGTGGGTAGTTTATTTGACTGACTCCAAGTTTTGGTGTTTGATTGCATTTTCTCTTCTATTATGAAAGATTTTATTATTCCTATTGCCTAGAGAGTTTACCATTCTAAATACTTCACAATAACATGTAGGTTTCTCTTTGCCAGAAGCACTGCAGCACAAGCTACAAAATTCAAAGGGCAATGTTTCACGGCATGATCCCTCCTTGGTCTGACATGCCCATGCCTGCTTACCACTTCCCACGTTAGGGTTGCATTGCTGAGAACGCTAGTCTCCAAAGAGATGTAAAGAGAGGTGGTGGTTGAGTATGTGGGGTAAATGAATGACCCTGGATAATCAAGAGGCAGAACTCATTGCAAGGGAAGATGGGTTGCAGGATTGCTGATAGGTAATGTCTGCTTTTGATTAACAGTGGGTACTCAGTAACAACGTATGATCATTCCCTTCCTGCTCTGTTTTGCCTCTAGGCCTCCCTGTGTTTTGGTATTAAAATTAGCTGTTTTTAAAAAAGAAAACAAAGAAACTATCAGTTTTGGTTTCTGTCTCCTCCTGGTCTGTCGTCTCTTTGAGGCAGAGACCATAATGTATTCATAGTTAACTCCACCTGACATATAGGCTCAATGCCTGGTATATTGGAAGCAAACAGTGAATGTGTGTGTGCCATATCCCCATTCCCACCAAGAAACAAAATAAAACAGAATACAGAGCTCTACATCATATCACAATAGAATAGGATCTTTGAAAAGAAGTTTACTAAAAGCCAAAGACATGAAAGTGGTTTTCAAATGAGAGTCAGTGAGTAACTAAAAGAATAGCAGAGGTCAAAAGCTTAGAGAGTTTTAGTGATGGGCTTGAAGGCTTTACAGCTGAAAAGGAAAATCCCTAATAAAGGGATTAGCTAACCATGAGTCTGATGAGTAGGAAGTGGGGCCACCTTCAGAAGCACGTAGAAGAATTGATTGCACTTTCCTATGTTCAGTTGTTCTTCAGTAGTAGTAGTTTTGGTTTTAAATATATCATATGTATGCATGTGTGTCTATGGAAGTGTATGCCTTCAAGGTAATGTGTGCCCCTTCTATGAAACCCACAGTTGAGAGATAAAAAGCCTCTAAATTTCCCCAAACTTCAACACTGATAACATTTTAAATACACCTGTCATGTCTATTCTCTATATACTTTTTTCTAAAATATTAAAATAATTTATACACGCACACACATACAACAAATGCTTTTCAATCCGTTTTCTTTGGCTTTTTATTAAATTACGTACTTTTTAAAAGTCATATATAAATGACTAAATGATAATCCAGCTGTATGGGTATAATAATCTTTTACTTTCCTAGTCAAACATTTTCATTATTTATTTTCCTAGTCAAACATTTTTATTATTCTTTTGTTCTTATTGTGATTTCTCTCTCTCTCTCTCTTTTTTTTTTTTTTTGTGACGGAGTCTCGCTCTGTCACCCAGGCTGGAGTGCAATGGCGCGATCTCGGATCACTGCAAACTCCACCTCCTGTGTTCACACCATTCTCCTGCCTCAGCCTCCCAAGTAGCTGGGATTACAGACGTGAGCCACCAGGCCCTACCCTTACTGTGATTTTTCTATCCCAGTTCTTAAGCTCGCTTCTGGAAGCATCTGAGACTTAGAAAAACAACAAGAGAGAATAGTGGAAATGGGACTTTCTCACAAAATTAATGTGCATGTTTTTTTCTTCTCCTACATGCTGAATGTAATATTCATACAGTAGCCAATAATCTACATCTTCTTAGATACTTTTTCAATATAAATTATTTGTTTTTCAAATGACATTTATGTCTTCGTCACTATAAGTGGCATTCCTGAACCAGGTTTCTGTTGGATTTTTGAGTCCCAAACCCTCTTCTAACAGAATCATTTAAGAAATTGTTTCAGCAACTATTCTGGTTTTTTTTTTTTTTTTTTTGACATCTGGATTTGTTTTCCAGCAAGATGGTCAGAAGACAAGTGTAGACATACTATGAAAACTGCCCATTCACTGAAAGTAATATATGCGTGCTACAGCTTTATCATATTGCAATTGTAACATTTTACATGCTTGCCGTTGGAGAATAAAGTCACTTTTTATTTTAAGAAAAGGAATGCCAATTGAAGTCCAATAAGTTTTTTGAGAGTTGATCCCCTTGTTTAAAGTTTGGATCTTATACCTCACAGATTATTCTCAGGAGATCAGATTAAAATAATCTCTGGGTGTTAGCATGAAATCATAATCCAAACGCACATAAGAAAAATGGAAATAGCACTATTTAGAAACACCGAAGAAAGAACTAACCATTTTTTTTCTGCGTAAATAAAGCAGATGATTTTCAGTAGAAATTGTAGTGACGTTTTCAGTATTGCGTTATAACACAAATTGCTGATTCTGTTAGAAGAGGGTTTGGGACTTAAGTCATTTCAGAGGGCACTGAGTCCATGCAGTTTTCTTTAAAATAACCAGGGAGTTTCAACTGAAATAGTGTGTACTGGCTGGATTTCAAAGAGAAATACATATTCTACAGAGTATATTAGTTGACTCTTACTTCCAACCTCATCATTATGCTAAACAATTTAAAGAAAGATTAGTTGAGCTTTTACTATGTGCCAAGGTCTATGTCACATTCTTTGCATTCATTATTTTATTCCATTCTCAGTCTTCCTGAGAAATAGACATCATTTTATCCCAGTTTGAGAACTGAAGATTTCAGCTTTAAAATCCTAAAAGAGCTTGCTCGAATTCATATCGCTATGAAATTGTACAGCTGGATTTGAATCCCAATCATCTGAAAGCATAGTTCCTTTTCTTAATGACTATGGTGAGGTTTGCTTAACCTCTACCATCTTTCTCTAATAGTACTTTATCAATATCAGGACATTAATGCTGGCAAAATACTAAGAACTAGATTACAAAACATATTCAGTTTTTGCATGCATTCACGTCTGTGTGTGTGTGTGTGTCTGCAGTTCTATGAAATTTTATCACATATTTAGATTTGTGAAACCACCACCTTAATCTTCTCAATGTTTTACTTCTGAGGAGAGTTATAGCTTGTACCTAGGGCTTAATTTAATTATATGCATTGCAGGCATGGAAATAAGACAAAAGTAATCTTTGCAAGGTTGGAGTCAGCCTCATCATGGCTGAACAGGCTTAATCTCAGACATCCACAACAAGGGAAACTATGGTGGTGAATAGAACTTAGCACTCTAAAAAGGAATGGGGAGTCTCAGGAAAGTCACAATTAGGTGACAAATCTAAGGAGACAGAGGTAGGATTTCAAATGGGACTCAAATTTTACTAATTTGCAAAGTAGTATTAATGGTAGTGCATCCACAAGAGTCTTAGGTTATTGTCAAAAACAGAAGTGAAATTTGTATAGCTTTTCTAGTTACTATGCATAATGAATGTGAATGGGTAGGACTAGCTTAAAGGAATATAAAGTTGTAATGGACAATTTAGATTTCAGATTTATTACACAGATGATAGAAAATGTGTTCCAAAACCTGGTACAAGAAAAATGACAGCATTTCTTTGTTATAGAATTTAATCTCCTCTGTATTCACACAGAGCTACGTGATGAGGGCACTGGCACCTCTCTCTCCTAAGGTAATGCCAGGCTCTGATTCTCTGTGTTAAATGAAGGTCAGGGAGGGTGAGTTGAAGAATGGTGGATTGGAAATGATCATAAACTCTCTCAGCAATGAAAGTGTTGAGTCTGTATGCATTGCAGGACTGAACATTTGTTGGAATTATCCAGCCATTTCAGATGAAGTAAAAGTAAATAAATAAAAAATGTAAAAGCGCACAAACCTGTCAAAGTTATTTTTGTGCGTTCTGCATCTGGAAAACCTTCCCCGCATCCTTCCCATTTCACTATTTGGCCTTATTTATGGAATATTAACATATTTATTTAATGTGCAATCCCAAGACATATTTACACTCCCTACATGGAAGCTTTTCTAGGACATGCAATTTGTGTTATTCATATTACTCATTTTTTTTATTATTGGGATATGCTGAATTCACACATGGTAGATGCTCAATAAATGTAGGCTAAATGGAGCAAGAATGACATTTATTGAATCCTTAACAAGTGTCGTAAGAATATTTAGCACATGGAATACTCAAGTGTGTCTTTCTATTAACAGTAATTAAGAAGGTCTTCTACAGAGGAACAAGCTAAGCGCCATGGAGAGTGCTCAACAAAGTAAGACCACCCAACTATTCCATTAGAGATACAGAACTTTTTTCTGAAATCTTTGAAGTGGCCCAGAATATACCACCCCAAAATATGCTGTTTTGGCATAAAGATTACTTTGAGCTGAAGGCAAATGAGAATCAATAGATACAGAGAGATGCCAAATAGATACAGAGAGAAACAAAGTTTACCAGTAGTCTCTCCTCCCTGGAAAGTTTTGTGGCCATAAAAACTGAAAGTTGGCACTGAGATGGGTCTGCAAATAAATCTTATTAAAATAACCTTTATCTTCCACCAACTTCCTTTATATATTTCCTATGCACTTTTCCACAGTTTTCTGTTGTTTTGTCTCCACAATTTATTGAATTTATTGAATTTTGGAGAAGAGACAATTTTTCTTTAATTAAAAATTATATAAGCTCTCAGGCCTAGCTGCTTTTTGGGGTCTTTTCTTTTTTTGAAACGGAGTCTTGCTTTGTCACCTGGAGTGCAGTGGTGTGATCTCATTTGAAGGAATACTGTTGCCTCAGCCTCCCAAGTAGCTGAGACTGCAGGTACACACCACCACATCTGGCTAAGTTTTGTATTTTTAGAAGAGACGGGTTTTACCTTGTTCATCAGGCTGGCATTGAACTCCCGACCTCAAATGATCTCCTTGACTTGACCTCCCAACGTGCTAGGATTATAGGCATGAGCCACCCCACCTGACCAGGGTCTTTGTTTTTCTATGAAGGCCTCTATATGCAGATGTAAGAATGAAATTTTACTCCTGTTAA